>NC_089585.1:27076015-27376015 GCF_019320115.1 Miscanthus floridulus | reverse complement strand
TGTTGCTAGGGTCAGGTGTCACTAAAGGTTGGGGAGTTCAATAGCGAAACTGATAAGAGAAAATGTGCGTTTATTAAGAGTAAAAGCGACATAGTTGCTCGATGTTCTAGGCATTGGTGAAGACCTCACCGTCGATGGTCTTGAGCTTGTAGGCACCTGGCTGGAGCACCTCCACGATGATGTATGGTCCCTCCCATGGCGGAGAGAGCTTGTGGCGGTCCTTGCTGCTCTAGACGAGGCAGAGGACTAGGTCTTCGATGTTGAAGGCATGTCCCCACACTAGACGGCTATGGTATCATTGCAACACCTACTGGTATTTGGCCGAGTGGAGGAGGCAAACTTTGCGCACTTCATCTAGCTAGTCCATGGCGTCCTCGAGGGATGCCTCGGCTCCCTGTTCGTCGTACACCCTGACCCTTAGTGCTCCATAGTCGAGGTCGATCGAGAGGATAGCCTCAGAACCATAGACCATGAAGAATGGTGTGTAGCCGGTGGCCTGGTTAGGGGTCATCCTTAGGCTCCAGAGCACCGTGGGAAGCTCCACGACCCATCTTCCGCCAAACTTGTTTAACCGATTGAAGATCCTAGACTTGAGGCGTTATAGGACCATGCTGTTCACGCGCTCGACCTGCTTGTTCATGTAGGGGTATGCCACATCAGCCCAATCAACCTAGATGTGGTATTCATCGTAGAATCGAAGGAACTTTTTTCTGGTGAACTACGTGCCGTTGTCTGTGATGATGGAGTTCAGGACTCCGAAGCGATGGATGATGTCAAGGAAGAACAGCACGGCTTGATTGGACTTGATCGTGGAGATCGGCCGAGTCTCTATCCACTTTATAAACTTTTCTACAGTGACAAGCAAGTGGGTGTAGCCCCCAGGCACCCTTTTGAGGGGTTTGACCAGATCGAGCCCTCATACCATGAATGGCCATGTAATGGGGATCGTCTAGAGCACTTGGGCTAGTAGGTGAGTCTGCTGAGCGTAGTACTAATACCCTTTGTAGGTGCGCACAATCTGCTCAGTGTCAGCTACTACGGTCAGCCAGTAGAAGCCTTATCGAAATGCATTCTCGACCAGGGTCCTAGGCGTGGCATGGTGACCATAGACCCCACCGTGGATATCACTTAGCAAACACTTTCCCTATTCGATGGGGATGCAACGCTGTAGAATCCTGGTGTGGCTTCATTTGTAGAGTTCACCCTCAACAAGGACAAAGGACTTGGCACGACGCATGAGCTGTCGAGCCTTCGTCTTGTTCGTTGGTAGCGCATCACGGAGGAGGTAGTCGAGGTAGAGCATCCTCCAGTTGACCAGAGGGTCAGGCTCTGCCGCTGGGTCCTCTTTGAGCTCTATGACTTTAGGGTCGGATGGAGCCGGCGATTGGTCAGCCCTCGAGCCTAGGTTGGGCGGCTTATCACTGGCTTGTTCCTACCCCTCGTAGTGAATCGAGGGCTTGTGCTAATCACTAGTGAAGACACTCGTTGGCACCGGCTCTTAGCCGAAAGCCGCTTTTGCCAGCGTGTCGGCTACTTCATTGAGACGCCTTGAAATGTGGTTGAGCTTGAGGCCATCAAACTTGTCCTTGAGCTAGCGGACTTCTCAGCAATATGCAACCATCTTGGCGTTGTGGCAGCTCGACTCCTTCATGACTTGGTCGATGACTAGCTAGGAGTCGCCCCAGACATCGAGGCATTGGATGCCCAACTCGATGATGAGTGCCTCATATTGGGCCACATTGTTGGAGGAGGGGAAATGGATGCGGACCATGTACCTCATGCGTACCTCGAGGGGTGAAATGAAGATCAGCCCTGCACAGGCACCTTTCTTCATCAGCGATCCATTGAAGTACATCGTCTAGTACTCTTGGTTGACAACCGCTGGTGGTATTTGGACCTCGGTCCACTCTACAACAAAATCAGCTAGTACTTGGGACTTGATGGTCGTCCAGGAGGCATACGTAATGCCTTGACCCATCAGCTCGAGTGCCCACTTCATGATCCTTCTCGTGGCATCCTGGTTCTGGATGACCTCACCGAGGGGGAAGGACATCACAACCATCACCGGATGTGACTCAAATTAGTGGCGCAGCTTCCTCTTGGCGATAAGGACAGCGTATAGGAGCTTCTAGATTTGGGGGTAGTGGGTCTTAGATTTGGATAGGACCTCGCTAATGAAGTACACTGGGCGCTGTACTTTGAGGGTGTGTCCCTCTTCTTCTCGCTCCATTGCCAGGGCAGAGCTGACCACTTTGCGTGGTGGCCGCAATGTAGAGCAGAAGCAGTTCTCCATTGGTCGGAGGAACTAGGATCAGGGCCTTTGTTAGGAGCCATTTGACCATGTCAAGCGCCTCCTGGGCCTCGGGCATCCATTTGAAATGGTTGACCTTCTTCAGAAGCCAATAGAGGGGGAGACCTCGTTCATCGAGGTGTGAGATGAAGCGGCTGAGCACGGCGAGGCACCCTATAACTCGTTGTACCCCCTTCATGTTTTGAATTAGGCACATCCTTGTGATGGCCGAGATCTTCTCTGGGTTGGCTTCGATGCTGCGCTCGGAGACGATGAAGGCCAGCAGCATACCCCTTGGGACCCCAAAAACGCATTTCTTGGGGTTGAGCTTAATGCCGTTTGCTTGGAGTTTTGTGAAGGTCTGCTCAAGGTCAGTTATGACCTGGTCAGCCCATTTGGACATGACTATGATGTCGTCCACGTATGCCTCAATGGTTCGCCCAATGAGGTCTCTAAAACACTTGAGCATACAATGTTGGTATGGAGCCCTAATGTTCTTTAGACCGAACGGCATTGTGACATAGCTGAACGATCCAAAGGGGTGATGAAAGATGTCGTGAGCTGGTCGGACTCTTTCATCACGATTTGATGGTACCCGAAGTACACATCAAGGAAGCAAAGGGTTTCATACCCTGACGTAGAGTCGACTACTTGGTCTATGCGTGGCAAAGGAAACGAATCCTTTAGACACGCTTTGTTGAGACCCATGTAGTCAACACACATTTTCCATTTCCCACTCTTCTTTCATACAAGAACAAGATTGGCTAACCACTCGGGGTGGTACACTTCCTTGATGAACCCAGCCATCAAAAGTTTCATGATCTCCTCACCAATGGCTCTGCGTTTTCCCTCGTCGAAGCGACGTAGGCACTGCTTCACCTGCTTGGGGCCTGGCTTGATCTTCAAGGTATGCTCGATGACTTCTCTCGGAATGCTTGGCATGTCCTAGGGTTTCCACACAAAGATGTCTCTATTGGCATGGAGAAAGCTGACGAGAGCGCTTTCCTATTTGGAGGAAAGCGTGGTACCAATGCGCACCACTTTGTCCTTAGGGCTACTGGGGTCTATGAGGACCTCCTTGGTGCCCTCCACTGGCTTAAAAGACCTAGCCGACCGCTCGGGGTTGGGTGCTTCTTTGGTGACCTCCTTCCTGATGGCCGCGAGCTCTTTGGAGGTGACGATTGCCGCGGCGTGATCACAGCACTCGACCTCACACTCATAGGCGCACTGGAAGGAGGTGTCGATGGTGATGACCTCACCTAGGCCCAGCATCTTTAGCTTTAGGTAGGTGTAGTTGGGGACGGCCATGAACTTCGTGTAGCATGGTCGTCCTAGGATGGCTGGTTGGTTCCGCAGAACCCAACCACCTCGAAGGTGAGGGTCTCTGTCCTATAATTGGATGGATTCCTAAAGGTGATGGGCAGATCGATCTGCCCAAGTGGCATGACCTGCATTCCTAGCATGATGCTATGGAAAGGTGCTCCGATCGGTCGGATGCGCGCTCGGTCGATGCCCATAGCGTTGAGCGTCTCAGTGTACATGATGCTAAGGCCGCTGCCTCCATCCATTAGTACCTTGGTAAGCCACTTCATGCTGATGATCAGGGTCAACCATGAGCGGGTATCTCCCTGGTTATGAGACACTCTCCAGGTGGTCGGTCCGATCAAAGGTTATGGCAGACTCCAACCATCGGAGGAAGATAGGTGTGGCCGGCTTGGCCGCATAGACCTTACGGCGCGTGAGCTTCTAACGGTGCTTGGAGTCATAGGCTGTCGACCCTTCAAAGATCATGAGGCAGCCATCCTATGTCAGAAAGCCACCATCCTTCCCCTCGGTGTCATCCATGATCGGGTTGGGGTCCTTCCCGTGCTCCCCTTTGTTGGAGCCCCCGGACAAAAACCACTTCATGAGGTCACAATCCTTGTACAGATGCTTGATGGGGAAGGCATGGTTCGAGCATGGCCCCTCGAGTAGCTTCTCGAAGTGGTTCAGGGTCCCCTCTATGGGCTTCCGACCGTCCCTACGGTCGACGGTGGCCATGAGCAAGCCCTCGCACCGCTGCTTTTTCTTCTTCTTGATAGGATGGTTAGAGGCGCCTTCGCTGGCATCCTCATCTCATTTCACCTTGCCCTTGAGGCGGTCGAAGATCACTCCAACCGCTTCCTCGCTCGAGTGGCTAGTGGCGATGTCGAGGAGCTCCTTGGTGGTTCATAGGCCCTTACGTCCTAGCTTGTGAACTAGGGACTCGCAAGTGGTCCCAGATAGGAAAGCTCCTATAATGTCGGCATCGGTGACGTTAGGCAGCTCATTGCATTGCTAGGAGAAGCACCGGATATACCCACGAAGGGTTTCCCTGGCCTTCTGTTGGCAGTTTTTGAGATCCCATGGGTTCTCGGGGCGCTTGTACATGCCCTAGAAGTTACCCATGAAGATCTCTTTTAGGTCCGCCCAACTTTGGATTCTGTTGGGTGGAAGGTGTTCCAACCATGTTCGCGCTAAATCGGCTAGGAACAATGGAAGGTTGCGGATAATGAAATTGTCATTATCCACCCCACTGGCTTGGTAGGCAAGCCGATAATCCTCGAGCCACAGTCCAAGGTTCATTTCTCTAGAGTATTTTAGGATGTTGGTTGGTGGTTGGTACCTTGGCGGGAAGGCGGCATTGCGGATGTGTCAGCCAAAGGCCTAAGGCCCTAGTAGGCCGGGGCTCGGGCTTTGGTCCTCGCCGCTACCATAGCGTCCGCCATGACGAGGGTGATAGCCACGGCAGCTCCCTCTCTTGGCTCATCATGGGAGCATCTATGGGCATTGAGGGTGTCTTGTGCATAATGGTTGTGGGCGAGAAGCTTATGCACCAGGACCACGATGCGCTGCCTGCTCCCTTATGGTGCCTGGTGGACTGATGCATCCTTGTCGGGTTGCTTTGAGGGCATGCGCTGGCTGGCGTCGAGCTCACATCGCCGAGATAGCGAGATCTCAGCTTGCTACGCCACTGCACGCTTGAGCAGCATGCTAATCTCATGGTGGGCCTGACAATCCTTGGGCGTCGTGGGCCCTAGAAGCCCATGGAGCAAGGCCACAGTAGCAGCGATGTTTTGGCTTGCCCGAGTGAAGTGTGGGAGGGCTTCATTGTCTGCGATGATCCTCCGATTCATGTCACAGGCTATGGCGTAGGCACCCACTATCTCTGTGGCGCTCAATCTCCCGATCAAGCTCCACGTGTTCCTACTCGAGCTAGAGTCATGCTTCCTCGAGCTCTAGGCGTCGAGCCTTTAGTTGCTCCACCCGTAGGTGGGGTGGGGCCCCCATCTCCTCCTCGACCTCATCATCGAGGTCGTTCATCGGGGTAGCCTCCTCTTCGTGGATGCTTTTGACATGTCCCTCAGGGGTACCTACCATGAAACACTTACAAGAGGGGTGATGACTCCCCCTGCTGGAGTTAAAGTCGGAGGGCGACTCTGACTCTCCTGTGAGGAGGTCATGGAGAAACTCTGCGACATATTCGTTCATCCCCACAATGATGAGGACATGACACCTTAAAGCATCTAGGCCCCTAGTTGGGTTTCGGTGATTAATGACAATACGTGATTACTGTGACTAACATGTATTTTGTAGAGGTAATTAAGTTAGGTCACGATAATAGAGATCGATTAGGCTATCATGATGGTCATGCCCCCCTCGATGGAAATCGTTTTGGTTTTCAAAGGATGGATGACAAGGCTAAGGATGGACTAGTTCTAAGTATCGATTGGAGTTAAAGTGACACTTAGAGTAGTTTAGGACTTTGTTTTTCCTTTGGCCGTACTATTAAGGGGGGTACAGATAGGTAGCTTGACCTAGGTGAGTCTAGTGGGTTAGGTGTGGTGCACACTTGCTAAAATTAGCGCTAGGTAGCTCCAAAATAGTCCTTAGATCCAATGGAGCAAACTTCATTCACAAATGATCGAGAGTTGGAAGTGAATGGAGGGTCAAATACTGACCGAATGCTGGCTTCGGTGTGACCGAACGCTGGCTCAAAGTCCGGTCAGTTCATTTGATCAAGGTGAAGTCATCTGGAAGTGACCGGACGCTAAGAGGTCATGTGACCAGACGCTGAAGGCCAGCATCTGGTCAACATCAGTAAGGTTCTAGTGAGGATAAATTGTGACCAAACGCGTTCGGTCAGTGCTGATCGAACGCTGGCTAGCGTTCGGTCACACTGTAAACCCTAGGTTTTGGGGTGAACTGACCGGCGCGTCCAGTCAACATGACCGGAGCGTCTAGTTACCCACAGAGGCATATAACGGTTTGTTTTTTAGCCCATGTTATAAATACCACCTCCATTTGTGTGTGGGGGTACTTTTGCTCATTCCAACAGTTGAGAAACATGTTTGAGAGTGCCAAGAAGAGCAAGGTCCTAGTGAGGTGATTGAGATTTGAGAATCCCAAAGAGAGCTCTCATTAGTGAGATCAAGAGTAGCAAAGTGTGCATCCACCCTTCTCATTAGGCTTGTCGTGGTCAAGTAAGAGTTCATGCTTGTTACTCTTGGTGATCGCCATCACCTAGATGGCTTGGTGGTGATTGGGAGTTTGGTGATCAACTGGCAGAGCTTGTGGATGACCCAACTCAAGTTATGAGCGGTTGTGGGTGATTCACCATGACAGAGTGTCGAAGAATCAACCTGTAGAGAGCACTTGATCCTTACGCAGATCAAGGGGGAGCTACACCCTTGCGTGGGTGCTCCAACGAGGACTAGTGGGGAGTGGCGACTCTCCGATACCTCAGCAAAACATCGCCGTGGTCCTTCTCCTCTCTTTACTTTAAGCATTTACTTTGAGCAATTCATTACTTGTCTTTTACATTCCTAGAATTGTCATGCTAGAGTAGGATTAGAACTTAGGGTACGTTAGATCAATAGAAACACTTTCTAGGCACAAGGGGTTAATTGGGCTAACCATAGGTTTTGATTATTGCAAAGAAATTTATAATTAGCCTAATTCACCCCATCTCTTGGGCATCTTGATCCTTTCAATTGGTATCAGAGCCTCGTGCTCACATATTTAGGCTTAATTGCCTAGAGCAAGATGTCTCACAGAGATGGACCTCCTCCTATCTTTTAGGGAGATGATTTTCCTTATTGGAAAATTCGCATGGAGGCGTATCTAGAAGATCTAGATGTTGGTATTCTTAGAGCCGCCTTACATGGCTTCCCAAAACCTCGGGATGCTACTCTCTACAAGGCAATGAGGTGAACTACGAGAAGTGGAATGCAAAGGCTCGAAACACCATCTTTAGAGGCCTTTGCAAAGATGTGTTCAATCGGGTGAGGAACCACAAAGACACCCATGCACTATGGTCGGATGTTTGTGTGCTCCATGAGGGAACTAAGAGTGAGCGTGAGGAACGCTATCATCTTATCATGAAAAAGCTCAACTCTTTTGAAATGCTTCCTAAAGAATGTGCTAATGAGATGTATTCATGTTTGAATATTCTTGTAGAGGAAGTCAATGGGCTTGGACTCACTCAAATGTAGCCATCCGATGTTGTAAGAAAGATTTTGAGTGTCCTCCCCATTGATAAATATGGGCATATTGTGATCGTGCTTCATCAAGGTGATCTTTCCACCGCTACACTGACACAAATCTTGGGAAAGATCAGTGCTCATGAGATGTACATGCACATCACGCCACAAGATGTCTCATCCTCTATCAAGAAGAAAGATAAGGACTTAGCATTCAAAGCTAGCCAAGAGAAGGGTAAAGCAAGACTTAAGTATGAGAGCTCAAGTGATGATGAAGTTGATGATGAAAGTCTTGCTCTCATGGTGAAGAAGACCACCAAGATGCTAAAGAAGCTCAACAAGAGTGGCATCAAGTTTGACGGCAAGAAGAAGAAGTTCTTCACTAGCTCTAGAAGAAAGCCAATCTCCAAGATGGATTGCTTCAATTATGGAGAACTTGATCATCTAGCACACCAATGCACTAAGCCCAAGAAAGACAAGTTCAAGAACAAATACAAGGGCAAGAAAGATGACTCAAGCAATGAAGAAGAAAAGAAGAAGAACAAGCCATACAAGAAGAGAGATGGCAAGAAGAAGGACTTCCACAAGAAGAAGAAGAGTGGAAAGACATACATTGTCGGTGATTGGCTCACAGACATTGATTCATCTAGTGCCTCATCCGATAATGATAGTGACAACAAGAAGGTGGCCGCAATTGTTATCAACTCTTCATCGCCACCACCACCATCATCCTCTACACACCTATGCCTTATGGCCAAGGGTGACCGCAAGGTATCTAACAATGATGATAGTAGTGATGATGAGCATGCTAGTGATGATGATAGTGATAGTGATGATGATGAATATGAATCACCTTCTTATGATGATCTTGCTAGATTGCTAAAACAATACACTAAGATCATTATAAAAACTAGAGCTAAAAATGAAAAGCTAGAAGCTAAAAATGATTCTCTTTTAGCCAAATGTGATATAGCGAAAAAGGCTAGTGTTGAGCTTAAAGAAGCAAATGATGCTATATCATCCAAACTCAAGGAGCTCAAATCTTCTAAGAAAGAGCTTAAGGAAAAACAGGATAAACTTGAGAGGACACATAATGAGCTCATCACTAGCCACAACAAGCTAAGAGAAGAATACACTACTCTTAAGGTTAATCATGATAATCTTATTATTGCTCAAGAATTCTTATCCGATGAGCCACATGATGCTACTAATAATGTTGTTAAGATTGATATAGCTACATCATATGATGACTTGATTATTGAGAGCATTGAGCAAAGTTCTAGTAGCAAGGGCAAGCAAGTGGTTGAAGCCAATGATTATAATGAGTTTGTCAAGCTCAAGAATGACAATGAAAAGGTCAAGAAAGATCTTGAAGAACTCAAAACCACCAAGTCTATTGTGCTAGAAACTATTGTTCATGATGATGGTTTGATCCTTGAGAATGAGAAGCTCAAAGATGAGAACAAGAAGCTCAAGGAAGAGAAAACAATGATGCTCTCAAGGAAGAAAACAAGAAGCTCAAGTTAGAGAAAGAGCATCTTAAGATTGGATTGAGCAAGTTCACTAGAGGTAAGCATCTTCAAAGTGAGCTACTAATGAACACTATCATGAAGATGGATAGAAGTAGCATTGGGTACTTGGCCAACCAAAAAAAGAAGGCTCAAGCTCAACAACAACATAAGTCCAAGCTAAAGCCAAAGAGATGTTTTGAGTGTGGACAAGAAGGCCACTTTGCTCATGAGTGCCAAACTCCACCACCATTGCCTAAGCATGCTAGACATTTTGCCTTCAATGCTCACTACATGCTTAGAAAGAATTCTAGTGGAAAGATGAAAGTGATGTTCTTAGAACCTCCCAATAAGAATAGACCTAAGAAAATTTGGGTTGCAAAGTCACTTGTTGAGAAGGTGAAGGGCCCTCAACAAGTTTGGGTTCCTAAAGCTTGATCTCTTGTGTGTAGGTGAACTACAAGACCGGTGGAAGTCATTGGGTTATTGATAGTGGTTGCACACAACATATGACCGGTGATCCTCTTATGTTCACCTCACTAGATGAAGAAGTAGATGGACAAGAAAGAATCACATTTGGAGATAACTCAAAGGGCAAGGTCAAAGGATTGGGCAAAGTGGCTATATCAAATGATCATTCCATCTCCAATGTGCTATATGTTGCTTCATTGAGTTTCAACTTGCTATCCGTTGGACAATTGTGTGATCTTGGCTTCCAATGCTTGTTTACTAAGAAGGAGGTTGTTGTATCCAAGAAGGATGATGATCATGTGATATTCAAAAAATTTAGATACAACAACCTATATCTAGTGGACTTCACCTCCGAAGATGCAAACTTGAAGACATGCCTATTCACCAAAACAACACTTGGGTGGCTATGGCATAGAAGACTTGCTCATGTTGGGATGAGCTCACTCAAGAAGCTAATGAAGAATGATTTGGTGAGAGGGTTGAAGGATGTGAAGTTTGAGAAGGACAAGCTTTACAGTGCATGTCAAGCCGGCAAGCAAGTTGCAAATACCCATCCAACAAAAGCTTTTATGTCAACCACAAGAGTGCTAGAACTCCTTCATATGGATTTATTTGGACCAACAACATATAAGTTTTTGGGAGGAAATCTTTATTGTCTTGTGATTGTTGATGACTATTCAAGGTATACATGGGTATTCTTCCTTTATGACAAATCCAAAGTTGCATCTTGCTTCAAGAAGTTTGCCAAGAGAGCACAAAATGAATTTGAAGTGAAGCTTAAGAAGATAAGAAGTGACAATGGAAAGGAATTTGACAACACAAACATAGAAACCTATTGTGATGAAGTTGGGATCAAGCATGAGGTCTCCGTAACATATACTCCTCAACAAAATGGTGTAGTTGAGAGGAAGAATCGGACATTGATCACTCTTGCAAGAACAATGCTTGATGAGTACAACACCCTCGAAGCTCTATAGGCAGAAGCTATCAACACTGCATGCTATGCATCAAACCACCTATTCCTTCAAAAGTTCCTTGGCAAGACACCTTATGAGTTGCTCAATGGGAAGAAGCCGGATGTCTCCTTCTTTAGGGTGTTTGGTTGCAAATGCTACATCTACAAGAAGCGCCAACACCTAGGGAAGTTTCAAAGACATTGTGATATTGGTTTTCTTATTGGTTACTCATCAAAGTCCAAAGCATATAAAGTATTTAATCATGCCACCGGCTTGGTTGAAGAAACATATGATGTGGAATTTGATGAATCTAACGGCTCCCAAGGAGCACATGAGAATCTTGATAATATAGATGATGAACCATTGAGGGAGGCTATGAAGAACATTCCGGTTAGAGACATCAAGCCTAAAGATGATGAAGATGATGTACAAGTGATTGAACCACCTTCTTCATCAAGTGTGCCATAAGATGGTGATAAAGATGGGAGAGTGGAAAATGAAGACACTCATGTCTCCCATGATCAAATGGTGGTACAAGCACAAGATGTTGATGCTCCACAACCTCCTCCTCAAGTGGTCAATAGAAGAAATACACCTCTACTACAAGATCATCCACAAGATCTCATCATAGGGAGTCCTTCAAAGGGTGTAATGACTCACTCACAAAAACTTGCTTCATTTATTACTCATCACTCTTTTATCTCTTGCTTTGAGCCTACTAAGGTAGAAGAAACTCTTCAAAATCCGGATTGGATAAATGCAATGCATGAAGAGTTGAACAACTTCTCCCACAATGAAGTTTGGACTCTTGAAGAGCGGCCCAAAGGTGCAAGAGTCATTGGAACAAAGTGGGTGTTCTGAAACAAGCAAGATGATCAAGGTGTTGTTGTGAGGAACAAGGCAATACTAGTTGCAAAGGGGTTCTCTCAAGTTAAAGGTTTGGATTTTGGAGAGACCTTTGCACCGGTTGCAAGATTAGAAGCCATCCGTATCCTCCTTGCATATGCATCACATCATGAAATGAAACTTTATCAAATGGATGTGAAAAGTACATTTTTAAATGGCTTTATTAATGAACTAGTCTATGTTGATCAACCTCCCGGGTTTGAAGACCCTAGATATCCTAATCATGTTTATAGGTTATCCAAGGCTTTATATGGGCTTAAGCAAGCCCCAAGAGCTTGGTATGAGCGCCTTCGGGACTTCCTCATTGAGAAGGGCTTCACCATTGGGAAGGTCGACACCACACTATTCACCAAGAAGCTTGATGGGCATATCTTCATTTGTCAAGTGTATGTTGATGATATCATCTTTGGATCATCAAATGAAGATTCTTGCAAAGAGTTTGGTGAATTGATGCCGAAGGAGTTCGAGATGTCAATGATTGGAGAGCTTATATTCTTTCTTGGTTTTCAAGTCAAGCAAATAAGAGAAGGGATTTTCATCTCTCAAGAGAAATATACAAATGATCTTCTCAAGAGATTCAAGATGGATGAATGTAAGCCAATCAAGACACCAATGCCAACTAATGGACATCTCAACCTAGATGAGGGAGGTAACCCGGTTGATCAAACTCTCTACCGCTCTATGATTGGTAGCTTGTTATATTTGACCGCATCTAGGCCTGACATCATGTTTAGTGTGTGTATGTGTGCTAGATTTTAAGCTAATCCTAAGGAAACTCATTTGATTGCCGTTAAAAGAATCCTTAGGTATCTTAAGCACACACCAAGCATTGGTCTTTGGTATCCCAAAGGAGCTATATTTGAGTTAGTTGGCTATTCCGATTCAGATTATGCTGGTTGCAAAGTTGATAGAAAAAAGCGCATTCAGAGGGTGCCATTTGCTTGGTAGATCACTTGTGTCTTGGTTCTCCAAGAAGCAAAATAGTGTGGCTTTGTCCACCGCCGAAGCGGAATACATTGCCGTGGGTTCTTGTTGTGCACAAATACTTTACATGAAACAAACTTTACTAGACTATGGTGTAGTTCTAGAAAAAGTACCTCTTTTGTGCGATAATGAAAGTGCGGTAAAACTTGCAAATAATCTGGTTCAACACTCTCTCACAAAGCACATAGATATCCGCCATCACTTTCTTAGAGATCATGTTGCTAAAAATGATATATCACTAGGAGTAAGGACCGAGGATCAATTGGCGGATATCTTCACTAAACCGCTAGATGAGACAACATTTTGTAGATTGCGGAATGAGCTCAATGTTCTTGATTTTAGTAACTTCACTAAAAAATGAGCTTGTGTTGTCCCTTGCATTGCATTGTAATATACAACATGTTTAATGTTTTGTAATGCATATAGGGCTTGTCTAACATGGTTAAGATAACCACCGAAAAGCATGTGAAGAAGCTTAACCTTGGATCAAACTTGACAAGCAACTAGATTTACTTACAAGTATTGAATTGCATATGCATGAATATTGTTTTGTCGTTTGTCTTCAAATTGCCCTCTTATTGCCTATTTTCTTAAAAAGAATTATAGCCTAAGGCAAAATATTTTTGAAAAACATGAGAGTTTGAGAGAGTCACTCACATCAGTCTCAATTGGTGTTTATTTGGATCTTATTTGAGTTGGGACTTGATTGGGAACAGGCAGCACGAAGAACTTTGAAGATTTGCTGGAAAAAGGAGTGACCGGACGCTGCATCAAACTCTGGAGTCCAGCGTCCGGTCAGTTCACAGGAGGTGAACTCACTGTGAAGGAGTGACCGGACTCTGTGTTTTAGCGTCTGGTCAGTTGGAGGTTCTACGTCTAGTTGAACATGAAGGCATCAAGGCTAGGTGACCAGACTCTGGCTGCATCCGGTCGGTGTCCACTGGACATGTCTGGTCACGATTTCAGGAGATTTGGACCTCTCTAGAATCGACCGGACGCTGGGTGGCAGCATCCGGTCGCTGCCACCGGAGCGTCTAGTCAATAGGATTCGTGCGGCATACAAACTCTTTTCCTCTTTCCTTATCCAACTCCATCGGGGGACCCATTTAACCGCAAGCCGCTGTGCTTTGTGACCTAATCCACCGCACATCCAAGCTAGGATAGCCCACCTCACCACGTCGCTGTGTACCCAAACCCTAGCCGCCTCAAGCTCCAGCGCCCAAGTCGTCGTTCCCGAGCACCACCGCAGCGCCGCCGCACAGCCCTACCATGAGCCCATGGCTTTCCTGCACCGCCGCACCTCCACGCATCTTGTTCCCACGCTCATGCAGCTCCCGTGCCTCCACGCGTGCCATGCCATGCCCTAGCCGCCGTGTCCCGTGCTGCTCCAGCACAACCGCGCCAAGCATCGCCAAACAGCGCCACCGGTAGCAATCCCACACCGTCGTGCTCGGTTCTAGCACCGCCGCAGAGCCAGCCACCGAGCGCCATAACCCTAGCTCATGCCAGTGCCTCCCCTACCACTTTTCTCCACGTGATAGTGCCCTCATTGCATCCTCCATCAGCAATCCTCACCGCATTGCAACCCTAATCAGTTGTCGACCCGGTGGTTCCCCGCGTGTCACTTCTCTTCTCTTCTCGGGTCACTAGTTCATCAAGTAGCAAGCCCCCATTTCAATTTCGTACCTAATTGCTTGCTTTCTTAGGGTTTTGTATCTCTAGATGCATAATTAAAACTATTTGTATATCCTATCTATTCTATCATGCAGCGAGTCGGTGTTGTTGAGGTCTCAGTGGCAGTTGTCAGTTAACTCAGGGCCAAGCTCGTAAGTACGGATCGAGGCCAAGCCTCGGAAGTGACAGTCGGCAGTTGTCTCTTGTCAGCGGTAGTTGTTCTCTTCAGATCCAACCAATGGTTCACGTCAAGAATGTTGGGGGCGGTCCGGGTGATGAGGATCTGAGGCATCTACCTCGCTTGCCTGTAGATCCTAAAAGCAAGGTGACGAAGAAGACTGCAACAAAGAAGCGCAAGTACCTAGATGCAGAGATAGCTAGAGTAGCTGTAGTTGCAGAGGCTACAGAGCATGCCAAGAGAGGAGGTGCTCGTAGTGGAGTCTGGATTGTAGATCAGCTTTCACCAGAAGCAAGGGCTACACTTGAGCGGGTTGAGCGCCTTCATGGTGGTCTACCTAGGACTCTCATGATTGGAGGATGGCATGTTGCCATCGATGAGGATCAGCCTTAGAGGGAGTCACAGCAGCAGGCACCATCAGTAGAGCTGACTCAGGAGGGATAGTAGGCTGAGGAGACAGAGCAGGCACCTCAACCATAGCTTCGTCGCTCTGGTCATACCCATGCTCTAGTCACGCCAAGGGTAGATACACAGCGGAGGGGTTCACGTCCACCGCCCAGACCACAGGGTCCGCCTCCTATGACACACTTGGACTTGAGGGCCACCATAGCCAAGCAGGTGCAGTAGCTTAGGTTTGTGGAGTTTGAGCAGTGGTTCCCACCAAGGAGGGATGACCGAGCATCAGAGGACTTCTACACACCTCTCCAGGAGGATTAATGACAATACATGATTACTGTGACTAATGTGTGTTTTGTAGAGGCAACTAAGTTAGGTCACGGTAATAGAGATCAATTGGGCTATCATGATGGTCATGCCCCCCCTCGATGGAAATTGTTTCGGTTTTCAAAAGATGGACGACAAGGTTAAGGATGGACTAGTTCTAAGTGTCGATTGGAGTTGAAGTGACACTTAGAGTAGTTTAGGACTTTGTTTTTCCTTTAGACATACTATTAAGGGGGTATGGATGGGTAGCTTGACCTAGGTGAGTCTAGTGGGTTAGGTGTGGTGCACACTTGCTAAAACTAGCGCTAGGTAGCTCCAAAATAGTCCTTAGATCCAATAGAGCAAACTACATTCACATATGATCGAGAGTTGGAAGTGAATGAAGGGTCAAATACTGACTGGACGCTGGTTCAGAGTCTAGTCAGTTTATTTGATCAAGGTGAAGTAGTCTGGAAGTGACCGGACGCTGAGAGGTCATGTGACCGGACGCTAAAGGCCAGTGCACGGTCGACATCAGTAAGGTTCCAGTGAGGGTAAATTGCGACCGGACGCTGGCCAGCGTTCGATCACACTATAAACACTGGGTTTCGGGGTGAACTGACCGGTGCATCTGGTCAACATGACTAGAGCGTCCGGTCACCCCGCAGAGGCACATAACGGTTCGTTTTTTAGCCCATGTTATAAATACCACCTCCATTCATGTGTGGGGATACTTTTGCTCATTCCAACAGTTGAGAAACACGTTTGAGAGTGCCAAGAAGAGCAAGGTCCTAGTGAGGTGATTGAGATTTGAGAATCCCAAAGAGAGCCCTCATTAGTGAGATCAAGAGTAGCAAAGTGTGCATCCACCCTTCTCATTAGGCTTGTCATGGTCAAGTGAGAGTTTATGCTTGTTACTCTTGGTGATCGCCATCACCTAGATGGCTTGGTGGTGATTGGGAGTTTGGTGATCATCCGGTGGAGCTTGTGGATGACCCAACTCAAGTTGTGAGCGGTTGTGGGTGATTTACCGCGACAGAATGTCAAAGAACCAACCCATAGAGAGCACTTGATCCTTGCGGGGATCAAGGGAGAGCTACACCCTTGCGTGGGTGCTCCAACGAGGACTAGTGGGGAGTGGCGACTCTCTGATACCTCGGCAAAATATCGCCGCGTTCCTTCTCCTCTCTTTACTTTGAGCAATTCATTAGTTATCTTTTACATCCACAGAATTGTCATGCTAGAGTAGGATTGGAACTTAGGGTGCTAAACTTTTGTGTGTTAGATCAATAGAAATACTTTCTAGGCACAAGGGGTTAATTGGGCTAACCAAAGGTTTTGATTATTGCAAAGAAATTTATAATTAGCCCAATTCACTCCCCTCTTAGGCATCTTGATCCTTTCAACACCCATATATATGACCATGTTTGGCACATGGTATGGAGAGGTAGGAGGCCAGCAGGGGTGTCTAAGTCAAGAAGGAGGCCCCAGGCTAATTCAGTTTGAGTCCCCGAGGTGGAGGCCCAAAGCAACTCAAGTTCGAGTCTGCCTCGGCCTCCAGGACCAATCTGCCTTAAACTGGTCACCTAGGACGCATCCAGACTCCGTTTTCAACGATCCATATATGGTTGGAAAGATAATTTGATAAGAAAGCCAATCCAAGTGGTCTCATGTTAAAAGATCTTTGGAATCAATGGAAATCGTGGAAACAAGTCAGCATCCAGAATCTGCCAGGGTGCTACGACATCATCTTTTGGTCCGTTGGACCGTGTATCGTGTTTGGGCCTGTTAGGGGGCGCGTCTAGGGGTGTGATGCCTAAGACTCTATAAATATCAGCCGTCGCTCTCCTTAGGGTTTGGGTTTTGTTTAGTTCTTGATTTCCTCGTGAAATAGACATTGTTTTGCTATAACTGTGCCGCCGAGGCTACTTGCTGTGAATGAGGGCCCCAGTTCCTGATCTTGTTCACCAATGGTGATTAGTCCTTTCAAATAAAGACTTGAACTCATTCTTGTTATCATAAGCCTTATATTTATTTGTAATTTCAGAATTACGTTCATCCCATTCTTGCTTGTGTTCTCGATTCGCTTGCAGGAAAGCCTTCTCGGCGAGGTCAATCGCGTTCGCGTGGTTGATAACCAATGGAGCAGTGGTGTAATAGTTGTGGGGGTTTGAATCAATCTTGGTTCAAAGCCTAGATCATGAATGTTGAGTCTCCACCAATTGACGTTATCATACCTTTCAGAAGATCGGGCCTAGTCTACATCAAGTGGTGTTTCTTTAGGCGATATTGATTTAGAAAGGAAAGTCTAGATATTTGGGATAGCTTGTTCCTATGTTCTTCTCAGTCATGTTTTCCACAAGAAAGGAAAGTCTAGATTTTGCCATAGCTTTGTGTCAGCCATGCATGCTTGTTTTAGACTAATTAGCGTTGAGGTTTTGTGCATCTAAAAAAAGAAGATTTGCTTCTTGGTGCATTAAAGGTAGAAGATCTACGAGCACTTGTCTGGCGGCACATTCTGTTATTATAAAAAAAGATAAAAACAAGGTAACGCAGAGGCAAAGAGGTGCAAAAAAAAGAAAAAAACGCACCAAAAGAAAAAGGAACGGAAAAAAAGGAAGGTGAAAAAAAACCAGAAGTGCTTGCATCCTATTTGGTCCTTGTGCTAAGATATTGTTGCTTGTTGAACTAGGTCCAGGACGAGTCTAGGCTGGCGACATAGACTAGCTTGGGACTACTTTTCAATCTTGTAATTTCTGAATTAAATTATTGTTATTCCTTGCTACTATATTATGCCTGTCCAAGCTCCACTTTCTTCTAATCAAGTATAAGTTCGCCTTGCAACTGTTACACTCAAGCTACAACGATATTACAGTCACCGACCGATTGCACCGTCTGTTGCTTTGGTAAGAACACTTGTAAGACCGTGGTAAGACGTTTGAGAGTTGAGTGTCTTGTTTTTCCTTGTCCACAACCTAAGTAGTTGGTAGGGATAATACTTTTGTGTTGTCTTTTGTTGTCTTCTAACAATGACAGGTTGTTCGTATCCACCGACTTATGATGGTATAGGTGCTAATGAGTACATGGAGTGGGAAATTGCCATAGATAACATATTTGCTACTCGTTTTATGTGTCCAAGGAGGAAGGTAAAAAATACAGCTAGTGTTTTGCGGCATTCTGCTTTATCTTAGTGGGAGTCTTTAGATCCTTCTGATAAACCTCAAACTTGGAATGATATGAAACTTTTTATGCGAGAAACCTTTGTTAATTCACCTCCTATTTTGACTTCATATGATGAGGTGCACCATTTAGAGGAAGAGTCTATTATTATTCCTGTTGCTATGACTAACCTTCTGCAGGATAATGTATATAAGTGAGAGGATGACATGGAAAAAAATAAGGAGCTCACAATCTCATATGCAAATTTAGAACTATCACTTCACAATGCACCTATTACTCCTACTGAGAACACAGGTAATGCCCATGGTGCTACACTCACAGAAGGTGAAAATTATTTTAATGTACTAAATTTTTTCATAAACCATACTATCATAGAGCAATTGTTAGTGGAACCCTCTCTTGATTTATCTTTGTCCCATGAAAATTTGCTTGATGTTCCTTGTGATAAAGATGAATTGGTTGATGATACTTTAGTTTTATATGTTTTGGAACCAACCACTTGTGCTAAAAATAAATATGTTATTCATATTGCTACTAAAACTGATGAGTTCAAACTGTTGTCTTCTTTACATACTTTGGGTTACATTAACTTTGATGTTTTGTGTAATCTAGATTATTTGGAGGAGAGTCTTTTTAAATATGCTGATTTGCCTTGGTTTTCTAAATACACATATCATGTTATTGGCAAATATAATAAGGGACAATATATGATACATCGAGTATACAGTCGTAGTAATATAAATTCTCCTTTTGTTGTACAAGATTATGATCGTTTAGAGGGCAGCCATAATAATACAAATATTTTCTCATGTTCCTCAAAGAAACAAGTTCACTTCTAAGAAGGGAAGCATTGTTGGTTGCTACCTATGTCTGCTAGACCATCTATTCCTACGTTGTCCCATTAGTTCTAATCTTTTGCAGGATAGTGTTGACATACATCGTGTGCATTAGGATCATGGAGTCTACATGCTTGCTGAAATTTGTATGCGAGATAACATGCTAGAAACTTGTAAACATGGTCACGTTCCTTCTAACAATTATTTTAGTTTCCTTTGTCTTCACAACCCCATTCTCCTTTGTGTTGTGCAGGATTAGTTTCAAGCACAATAAACGTCGAGGATGACTTTTCGTCAAGAAGGGGATGATGATGAGGACATGACACCCATGCATATGATCATGTTTGGCATATGATATGGAGGGGTAGGAGGCCAGCAAGGGTGTCCAAGTCAAGAAAGAGGCCCGAGGCTAATTCGGTTGGAGTCCCCGAGGTGGAGGCCCAAAGCAACTCAAGTTTGAGTCTGCCTCGGCCTCCATGACCAGTCTTCCTTAAACTAGTCACCCAGGACGCATCCCGACTCCGTTTTTGACAATCCACATATGGTTGGAAAGCTAATTTGATAAGGAAGCCAATCCAAGTGGTCTCACATTAAAAGACCTTTGGAATCAACAGGAATCATGGAAACAAGTCAGCATCCAGAATCTGCCAGGGTTCTGTGACACCGTCTTTTGGTCCGTTGGACTGTGTATCGTATTTGGGCCTGTTAGGGAGCACGTCCAGGGGGGTGATGCCCAAGACTCTATAAATAACAATCGTTGCTCTCCTTAGGGTTTGGGGTTTGTTTAGTTCTTGATTTCCTCGTGAAACAGACATCGTTTTGTTGCAACTGTGCCGCCAAGGCTGCTTGCTATGAACCAGGGCCCCAGTTCTTGATCTTGTTCGCCTGTGGCAATTAGTCCTTTCAAATAAAGACTTGAACTCCTCCTTGTTATCATAAGCCTCATATTTATTTGCAATTTCAGATTGCGTTCATCCCGTTCTTGCTTGTGTTCTCGATTCGCTTGCAGGAAAGCCTTCTCGGCGAGGTCAATTGCGTTCGCTTGGTTCATAACCAATGGAGCAGTGGTGTAATGGTTGTGAGGGTCTGAATTAGTCTTGGTTTGAAGCCTAGATTATGAACGTCGAGTCTCCAACAATCGACGCTATCATACCTTTCGGAAGATCGGGCCTAGTCTACATCACATGAACTCGTCGTTCGCTGGGATAGAGGTGTGCGTCGTGCCACAAGGTGGCCATCAGCCTCTGCAGCATTGCGGAGGCCGAACGGGAGTGCTGTCAGGGCACTCCGGATAAGGTATACCAGAGAGAGCGGCTCCCCTCCAGCAAGCTGCGCCACGATATTGGCGAACAAGAAGGTGAGGTGGCGTAGGCCTTCACGGGACAGCCGGGGCCCCAGGAAGGCACTGAGCTAGCACTCTAACTTCTCGTAGTCGAAGTCGAGAAGCTGGTTGCTCCTGGGGGCGCGGGCCTTCGATGCGTGCAGCTGCAGCTCCTCAAGCGCCTCGATGATCGTATCGAGGCCGGTGGAATGGAGAGGTTGGATGGTAGCGGGAGCCATCGCCAACTCTCCCTCTATCGTGACGATGAAGTTTAGGTCCCTAAAGCGCACGTGCGTGCCTGGGACCTAGCAGAGGTTGTGACTAGCCATCCAAGGTCTGGTGTGGATGTCGAGACACGCAAAAGGCCCCTACCTGGCGCGGCAACTGTCAGTGTTTCAAGTTGCCACCAACAAGTAAATTTCTAATATTGCACGTCTGGGTTGGATGGTGTGCTAAGAGGACACGATGTTTATGCTGGTTTGGGCAGAATGTCCCTACATCCAGTTCATTGTTGCTGCTCATGTTACTAGCACTAAAAGTTCATAGTAAAGGTTACAAACGGTCGAGAGAGCGACGGGTTCTAAGTCTTTGGTGAAAGGAACGAACGGGTGTCAAGAGCTCGGACACTTCTCTGTTGTGTGCTCGATTCGAGTCGAGTTGAGTTTGATCAGTCGAGTTGATCCGATCTCATATGATGCCCCTTGTGGGACACCCTGCTTTTCCTTTTATAGGTCAAGGGAAAGCATGGGTTATAGTGGAGAAAAAGAAGAGAACGAGGGGAAGAAGTTCTTTAGGATCGTTGGGTCCTTCTTCTCGTTTATGTGGGTCCCACCGACCCTATAGACGTCAATAGGGACAACTTCCTGTCATGGCCTTCTCCGTCATTGGTGCCATGTGCAGGCGTCGTCTGCCGGTCATGGTGCTCCACTCCGTCCTGACGGACGTCATGGCAAACTGACACGCCCGTTAGTGTTCGTACGGGGGTTAGGTAGAACAGTACCGGTACGCCCGATGTTGTTCCTAACGTGAACCCTCATATATGTCTCGTCACGGCCATAGGTTACATCGAGGCATGCCAGTTTCTTCCCTAGCGTTAGAGCTTTGACCCAGGCCCATACGTTTGGACCTAGAGTGGTTGGCGGCGGTATGGGTCTCCATCGGGCGAGACGGGGCCCCCGGCCTCATGGTCGGGTGAGGTGGAGTTCCTTCCCAGGCACCGGGCGAGGCAGAGCGCAAACCCAAGGGTCGAGCGAGATGGAGCCAACCCTCAGGGGTCGGGCAAGGCGGGGCCCACAGCCTCAGGGTTGGGCGAGGCAGAACCAACCCTCAGGGGTCGGGCGAGTCGGAGCACAGACCCATGGGTCAGGTGAGGCGGAGCGCAGACCCAAGGGTCGGGCGAGGCGGATCCCGTCCCAGAGGTCGGACGAGGCGGAGCCCGCGGCCTCGGTGTCGGGTGAGGCAGAGCCACCCTCAGGGGTCAGGCGAGGCAGAGCCAACCCTCAGAGGTCAGGCGAGGCGGAGCTTGCAGCCTCGGTGTTGGGCGAGGCAGAGCTTGCGTACCTAGGGATCGGTCGGAGCTGTAGTCACGCCCTTGACTGGGAGGATGATCTATCGTCGATGACCATTAGTCCCTCCTCTTTGGGTACCCTAGTATTGGTCCCCGACAAGGAGTATGTATTGTTTTGATGTTCATAGCACCGGAAGAAGGGATACTCAAAATGAAGTCGGTTTTGTAAAAGTTCTTTCCTTTTGATCTGAAATTGTGAAGCATTCTGTGCAATTATTCTTTTAAAGAAGGAACTACATACTTTACACAGTTATCCATTTGTGGTAGCTAATTGGTGAAAGGGTAAAGGGTCTTGAGGACAGGAATAAAGTTGACGTTGCTCTCATCGGTGTTGGGTTCGATTCCAAACACCAGGAAATTCATGAAAAGGGTGGTGGGCGGGCGGCGCTGGTGCGGAGGCAACGATAGCGTGCGGGGTGGGCAGTGGTGAGAGGGGGAAGAAGAGATAAGGCTGTCTGCTAGGGTTTACTGATGACATGTGGTGTACAAGGAACTAGTTAACGGTGACCAAGTTTATTGAAAAATATATTGACATCTACAATACCAGATAAATGCATTATCAAAACATATTTTATGGTGGATTTAATGAAACTATTTTGATGTTGTAGATTTGGTGCATTTTTCTATGAACTTGGTCAAAGTTAGAGAAGTTAAACTTACGGCAAAACTAAAATCTCCTAAATTTGGGAACGGAGGGTGTATATACTACCATGCTGCTTATAGTTTAGGTATTGGGAGCCAGGAGTAGTTGATTTGTGAGTATGTTTCCAACTACCAAATCCTGGTGGCACCCTTACACACATGTGGGTCAATTTAGTGGTAAAGAATGTTCCCTTGTATGTGTTTAGTTTTCTGATTAGGGGCATGCATGGATTGGTGAGTTTGCTGTGCATGTGTAGTGGCGAATGTGTGTTTGCATCTTTAATTGCCAAGAAAAAGTTTGCTATTTGGGTTAACACTAATAACGAATAAAGGGGGTGAAATGGACTTCAGTTCACCTGACTCCATAGTGTATGTTGTTGCCTTTTGTGGTTATGCTATGCACCACTATGTCCATCGGTAAGCTTCATGTGGAATGGGTCATCCATTTTCTTTCTTCCTTGAGATTTGCAAGCTAAATCACTGGTTCATTTTTTTATGACAGGAATTCTCTCTTTTGAATGAACAAAATATTGTTATCATTCTTGAAGCTATTTTCTCGCTGTGTGCTGGTTTTTCATCATCAGCAATTAATTCATCGGATGTATTGCAACTGTTTGGTGATTGTAAAATTTATTCCAAGGTATATTGTTAGTTCGTCATCACAAGATTTTACAGATTACAGTCGAGTATTTCTAAACTTGTATTTGTTCACTTAGTGCCAATTTGATTTGTTTTAGATGTCTCTTGAGGACAATAACTGGGTTCTCAAAGATGAACTACCCTACTATGTGGAAGCTTTATCAGAAATCACTCTGGATACTCGTACCAAGGTGCTTCACTTATTGTTCTCAGTTGCTCTGCTATTAGCACTTGTGAATGTTAAAAAACACTTTGCTTGGCAGTATAATCTTCTATATTTTCCTCGTCTCTCCTTTGTTTGGTCTCTTGTGAATGTTAAAAAATACTTGTACCTGAGGTTAAAAAATACAGCTATTAGCTCTTGTGAATGTTAAAAAATACTTGTACCTAAGGTTGAAGCATTTTTTGACAACTAGGTCTTTCATGTTGTAACTAGAATATCCTTCATCACTGAAATGATATAAAGCCCTCCCAAACGTTGATGTAAAAGAAAGCATGCTTTGAGCAGCGTGCCTTTTTTTCTTCCCTTTTTTGCTGTACATGGTAAGAGCTGGACTATGGTACACTTAGGCACCACCTCCTCCACACAAAAGCTCATCAAACCTGTAACTCACCATGACACTAAGTAATGTACAATTTCCACTTTAGCATGGAAGTAGTTTTTTTATAAGAGAGTTTCCTTTGGTTTAATAGAAAGCAACGGGAAGCACTTTAATAAAAAAAGACTTTATCGAACTTTTCAGTGTGCCTATTAGTGTCATACTGTCATTTGTTGCAAGCACCAGCATAGTGGTTGATTCCATCTGGAATGCTTGGTATTTTGAATGGTCCAATAAAGTTTACCGGTGGTTAAACCCATAGTTTGTTGTCTTAGTAAGTCAGACTTTGGTGGTCCTAGAGATTATTCTTGAAATGTAATTTTTGTTTGACTTCTTCTACTGATAAAGTCACAGAAGATGCTTTATTGGTTACAGGTTATGTCTCATAAAGGCCACCGTATACATCTTCCTGGGACTATCTAGCAACCAATGCTCCTCGAGCTCATGGAATTCATCAAAGGATTTGTGGTCTCAAATGAGCAGTTTGAGAAAGTGGACTTGAATAATCTTGTTCTTGTTTGTTCTCTTCTCTGCAATCTGATTCATTGTGCATTCTTGTCAAGGTATATGTTTTATTTTCATCTCCTGGTCTGCTTTATATTTTAATATGTCAGTGGTACAACATTTACATCTCCAGGAAAATTTTGCACCCAATGAAATTAAGTACCATATTTTGATAATTTAGTTTTGCCTTGAGTTGACAGCAATATGGTTGTGTTCAAATTCATAAATTTTGCTGCAATCGGGAGATAATGCCCCATAAGTGGGATCCATCCTCCCTCATTTTTCTATTCCTATGCACCTGTTTCCAAAAGTCTTGGCCTAGGCTGGGTGCAGTCCACATGGCTCTCAGCCTGGTAGACCGGGTTGTTCAATAGGCTGTTTTCCGGTAGTTCCATATAAAACTGGCATTCAGCCCATCTATTCCAGGTTCACGCGCATGGCCAGTCTTTCTAGCAAATTAGATCAGTGCACAAATCGGTTCTTGTTTGACTTCTGTCAGTCTGGTTTTATGGTTCAAGCTATGACTTGAGTGTCACGTAGTGCCCATGAGTCTTATAGTGGTTGTCTTTCAGTATGCCTAACATCCTTTTGTTGTTCTGTGAGTTTTTTTTTCAGGTTCATGGAAGAAAAATCTTCACTTTTGCAAGAGGCAGTAGATTATATCACCAATATTTTAAAACATATTGTGTCATTTGTTATGAACAAGAATGATGGACTTTCTCATGGTCTTGTTAACCTAAGTTCAACATTGGATACAACGGGCTCTGCTTTATCCTCAATCAAGAGCTTACTGTCTTCTCCAATATTTAATCTGTCAAGAGTTGATAATAGAGTTTGTTCTGTGGTTATCAAAAGCATTACTGAATTACTTGATGAACTCTTGGTGGCAATTTCTCAACTGTTTTTTCAGATTTCTAGTTTAGTGAGCAATTTTGATGCAGAGAGTGCTGGTAAAGTGCTACCAACATCCAGTGTCAACTCAGAGGACCTAAATCCTATTTTGGACTGTAAAAGTAGTGTTGCTGATATGGATCTTGATGTGATGGACTCTGGTGAAGTAGATTCTGTCACGGCTAGTGCGAGTGGAAGTATGGGTAGCTTCTTACGACCTTTGGAGTGGAAGCTAGATCTAGTTTGCATTATTTCAACTTTTTTCTCAGTTTCATCACTTCGTACATGGGAAATTTTGTACAGCTTAGTGGAGAAAGAAAGTGATGTGAAGGTAATTTTTTTTATGATAGCTGCTTAATATTGTTGTTATTTTACTTCAAAGCTATCCTTGTAATACCTGGTTTCATTTTGCAGGTTCGTCAGGTCATCTTGCTTAACCTTTGCAGAAACATCTCAGCGTCATCTAAAACTGTATCTTCAGTGGTACTCTATGGCTCATATCTTTCATTAGATAAAATCAGTACTTATGCTGTTAGCTTATGTGTTTAATCCTATCAGGCATTTATGTGATTTTAACATGTTGACATCAATCATGCAGGTCCATCTTATAATTGATATGAGGAACAGAGGTACAAGTTCATTACTTGGCCCTGCGGAGTGCTTAACTCATATACATGCTTTATTAAAAACATTGATAGCTATCCGTGATGGTGGGCAAAATGCTGATGGAAAGCCACCAGGACGCGAAGTGTTTTTCATTGAGGTTGGTATTTACATATTTTACACGTGATATAATTTACTGTGTCTTGTGATATTTTATTTATACATTCAAGGTTTCAATGACTGAATAAGAGAGTTCTTTGGTGCAGTTTCTTTTTTTTATTTATTGGTTGAACATTTTGATCTCAGAGTGAGACATTAGAAACCTATCAGTCACAATAAATCATGTGATTATATTGGCTGTCATTTCTTTAATCTTGAAATATTCACTGATCAAGGGAAGCACAATTATTTTGGTTGGCTTTTAATTTCAGTCAGTGAGGGGCTTACATGTTTTATCCTCCAACTGACTGATAGATATGTTCCCACTATCTGCAGAACCAGGACATCATATTTGACTTGGTAAATAAGGCTACAGAGATAAGTTCCGTAGATTGGTTTTCTCGCGTCAAGCTCATTGATTGTGTCTCCTCCTTTGTTTGCCTGTTCCCTGATGTTGCCCAGGTGCTTCTTAATATCTTGCTTTTATCAAGAGAACTGCCATTGAAATGTACTCCATTACATCAGTAATTTAATATCATTATTATAATTGCAGGATTTGATCGGATGTTTGCTTGACATGCTGCATGATGCTGATTACCGTGTCAGGTTATATTTGGCTAGGCAAATTGTCGTGTTATTCCAAACATGGGAAGGGCACAATGAATTATTTAATGATGTTTGGTAGGTATTGACAACTATGATTTGATGGTTTTGTGTTAACTTTTAGAAGTGAATTAGATATTCGTATGATGAACACTTATGACTCATTACCAGTCATCTTAAGCATGTAATTTAGAGAGTAGGTTTAGCCTTTTCCAAACCATGATATCACCACAAAGCTAAAAAAATGTCAATCCAGTTAGTGCTAACAGGTACCTGTAATAGTTGACTGCTCTACACGAAAGGAGTTTTGCTCAGTTTTCTCGATAATATTCTGCAGCTAATCACTACTAATTTCCTAGAGCTAAGAAAGGTTCCTTCTGAAAAGGTGCCAGGTGGACATTCATTTGACGTTTTAATATTGTATTCGTTTTGTACATAGAAGGTAGAAGGTAGAAGGTAGAAGTTAGGGCCTACTGAATGTAGGGGATTGCTGGAACTTAGTATCGTCCCTGCCCCCACATCTGGACAAGGCTAACTTAGAGAAGTGCACACAGATTTATCTTGGCGAATCTAAGTGAGAACTATCATTTAAATATTTATTAATGTTATATATTTACATTTTGAAATTTATTATTTAAAGCACGGACTACTTTGCTTTTGCTATCATTTCCTTCAATGAAATGGTAGCTTGTATTCAGGATATTTTCTTGGATCGACGATATAAAATTTTGGGTAAATCTATTGGTTTATGTCTTGGGCAGTCTGTTAGGCCTTATGGGCTGGGTCAGTAGTATGAGAGGCCCATTTGGGTTAGGGTGAAAGATAAAATTAGCCATCCTGCTTAGGAGTCGAGTAAACCTCTCTGTATAAAGAGAGGAGATGTATCAATCAAGGGAGCCAAGTAAGAGATCAATCTATTTTCATCTTCCTGTCGCTAGTTCCTAGAGCGTCATCGCTGGCCCATAACCTGCGGCCTACTGTTTAGGACCACGTCGAAGTTATCTATCCATCCAACCCCCACCTCCATTACATTTATCTCCTAATTTTCTGTACAAGACTGAAGTGATAACTGATAATGGATCATACTTGTGACATTTAACTATTAGTACTCTTTAGTGCGATTGTTAGCTTAACAATGTTTGCCAATATCAGCTCAAGCATTGGTGCCAAGATGGTGAAGTTCTCAGATATTTCTCCAGTTACAGCTAGAGAAGTCTTGGCTGCTGGTCCACAATCTGTTCCCGTAATTGAAACTGCTCTCATTACACTAGCTCATTTGGTTGTGCATAGCGAGGATGTTGAAGTTGAGGTATGTCCTTGTGGTCACCCCTTGTATTGTGCAACAGAAGCACAGAACTATTTGCTAGTCTATTGTGTATAATTGATCTTTTTCTCTGCCAATTGTTTTTGGTATGGAAGGAAGCTTTAACGTTAGTTTCAATTTTGATATATAATGTTATATTACAACAGCTAGCACTGTGTGTGTTGAGTTGGCTATGTGACCTTTTGGTGTTTTGTTTTATAGGATTTCATATGCAGCATACATAAGTAATTTTATGGGAACCATGACACTAGGAGAGGTGCTGGCCAAACATTTGTATGATCTTTTCACTTTTTTGGTTCCCGTAGCAATGCATGGGCTGCCTACCAAAAGAAAAAGAATAGAGAAGTTGGTTGTCAACAGTATTCAACTTTGTATAGATACTCTAGTGTCACTTAGCAAGAACCCAGTTGGATGCAAGTAAGAGAGATGCTTGCTGAACATTTGTATGCTCTTTTCAGTTTTCTCTCTCTGTGTTCTGTTTAACTCTTTTCAGTTTTTTTCTCTCTGTGTTCTGTTTAAATGGTGGGCCTGGTGCAGTGGTAGTGTATCTCCACTTGTGTCCTGGAGCCTGGTGCAGTGGCTTGCTTGATGTTCCCTTCCCCAGACCCCATCTTATGTGGGAGCTTTCAGCAATGTGTATGCCCTTTTATCTGTTCTTCTGTTTCTCAGTGCTCTCTCAAGTAGGTCTTTGCGGCACGCTGCTGGCACTCCACTACCCCTTAGGACAACTATTGGCACCGACCCAACCCACTTTTTACTATACATGTTGTCTGCGGTGATTAAGTTTGAAGTATTTCTTTCCTCTTTTTGAAGACAATCTCTGTTTCTGGTAGAATACGTGTTGTCTCTAGGTCTCACTTACATTGAATTGTTTCAGAAGTATTGGGTATTGGTTCAATCACTGATTTTTACTATATGCTTTGTGCAGTTTATATTTTAGTTGTTCAATCAACTGAGTTTTGTGTCCTCTGACTTTTGATGTTGCAGTGTGTGTTCATGATTTCTGCTGCTGCTGCTATAGAGCCTTCTCAGCGGTATTTTTTCACAAGCAATGAGCTATGTTTATGTTGGTGTACATAAATATTTTTTAAGATTAACAAATGGAAACTGATTTGATGCTTTCTTTACTTTTATGGTTACTTTCTTTTCAGAGAATTAGCTTTTGCGTTATTTGATTCCATTTCAAGGAGGCTCGGTTATGCTTCAAGAAGCAAGGTGACTGGACACTTTTGTAGTTTATAGTGTGCACAGTTTCTGTTTGCTGCTTTTCATAGTGTGGCAAATGTGCCAACTGAATCTGAGATAATTTCTTATAATTATTGTAAAAGAGAATGTTTTGCTTTGACATATTATAATTTACATATTTTGGTTACCTCTCTGGTATGCAGTATCTGGACCAAGTGATGGGCCCGATTCTTTTTCGATGGGTTGCTTGTGAGATGAATCTAGTTTCACTTGTTGAGGTAACATTTAGTTCTAATGCTTCTGAATATGTTTCTGATATCATCATAGATTCTCCCTCAAAATTTCGTTCAAAAAGGATTGTCCCTCAAAAAACGAAAAATGTCGGCATGGATTCTCAATATGATTTTGAGGTTTCTCTGTGGACTGCTATAAATGATCCTCTTTGTGAGATTTGCCTAACTCAATTCATATGATGCTTTTGATTTTTTTTTTTAAGAAAAGAGTTACCCCTGTTTTTAAGAAAGCGATAAGATTCACCAGGAATGGCTGGGGTTGCCAGCTTACAAAAGCACTCAGAAACTTATCCAACAGCTATCCTATTACAATTAGATTTCACCAATATCAGACACGTCCAAGGTCGATGGGCTGAAGCCCTTCATCCAACAGAGGTCGATCCCCATGATCTCTTCAACTCGATCCTTGTCCTTTGGCTTGAGCTAGATAGACCACCCTGAATGTCTGTAACTTTTAGCCAAAAAATGCTTGTTATCCATGGCCCATATGTACAGTGTAGGTCAAAAGGGTCAAATCTCTAATGCCTAGCCTTTCAGCTGCAAACTAGATTGCTACTTGTATTTTCTGTATTGGCTGCAATTTGATTTAAATTGTCGTACTAGGGAGTGAAAATTATGAAAAATATCAACATTCTGAAGTTTCGGAAAGACAAATCATTTTTTTGAAGTGTCCCATATTTTTTCTGTTCCACAAAAATACGTTTCTTCACTCACTTTTTCCTGGGTGTACGTTTCCATGACCTCTGCATTGGGTGCTCTTTTTTCCTTTACTCTTAGAATAGCTGAAGGAATCAAAGGAACCAAACTATTTATGCTTGATCTCATGATGTTATGTTGGAACCAGCCAAAGGATCAAACTCACGTGAGACGTGACAAACGCTAGCACTCTGACTAATATAGATGCTAACTCACTGTTCACACGTGTGTACACACACGCACGCGGAGACAAGAGTAGTTGCGGCGGAACACACCTTTTTTTTTGGTTTTCTGCTACTAGTGACTACACACTGACAATGTGAAGCTAGCTAACAACTTGACATACATACTAGATCCACTAACACATGCATGTACTAACTAATCAAACTGCTAACCACCTGGCTAGCATCTTGACTCATGTGTGCACATGACTGGATTACGGCCTCAACGTCAACACATCACATTTTCAGCCACATGCTCATGCAACATGTCTAACAAGACGATGTGATTAAACACATCTATCCTACACGCAAAACTCAAAACACATACAAGTCAAAATTAGTGCTGATATGTTGTCCATAAGCTAGTAAATTTTTTTGTTACTATATTTAAGGATTGCCTTTTTTTTGTTTTTCTGTATTTAATCTGTAATGTCCAATATTGCTAATGCAACAGGTGCAAGAAATGTTTGGTTATGGGTCTGCTGAGCCAAAGAACTTTGTTGAACATTGTAGTTCATGGCTCCGATTGCTGCCTCCCGCTGACTACTTGGTCTAGGGGGTTTTGAACCTTAGGTGACATAATTAATAAGTTTTAAGGATCTAAACATGTATTTGGAAGTTTGGAGACATAGATGACGTTTTGAGCCAAGATTGAGGACAAGGGTTGCATTTTAGCCTGCATATGATGTCTATGTCAATGGCTTAGGGTGGCAAACTCTATATTTGTTGCAATTGCTCAACAAAACATTTCAGGTAAATTTAGCCCTAGTGTTAAAGTATTTTTACTTCTTTCTTTTCTTTCCTTTTTTCCTTTGTAAGTGGAATGTAAATTACATTAACTCAATGCACATCCAGATAGTTCATACAACACAGTTAAGAAAAGACCGTAGAATAAAGGTATACCCTGTCGCATGACACTCTAGACAGTTAATGTATATGCCACTAAATTATATTGTGTAGGGTTAGAAGATGAAAGGAAACTAAGACAATACAGATAGTTGTGTTTTTAAATAAAAATATATTCAACTGTTTTCACCTATCTTGGCAAAGCTAGTATATTTTTTCAATCTTCTTTTATTATTTTTCTTATCTTTTTTTCATCAATAGAATAGTTCTCTTTTTTCTAGCTAAGAGCATCTCTTTTTCTTAAACTCACTCTCTAAATCATCATTTTTGCCCAGTGGAAATCTAGTATAGAGGATTATAATATTTGAATATTTAATTAAAGAAGTTGTTAGAAAGGATTGCATTCCAAGATCTCTATTACTATCAATAAGGAATGATATAGAGACTCTAGAAGTTGCTCTAAATACCTGCTCATACGAATTGAAGTATCAACTTTAGGGTCTATTTGGATCAATTACACAAAAAATTAGCAAGCTAATAGCTGCTGTTTTTTTAGCTAGCTCATTTAGTAGGAGGTCGTTTGGATCAACTTACTAATAGGTGGTTGGGTAGTGAGTAGGGCCTTGGATCCATTAACAACTAAAATTAGTACTAGTAGATCTAGATAGACCGCTAATTATTAGTTGGAGGGCTGCTAACTATTAGTTCTATTAGTAGGTTGGAGTTGCTAATAGGTGCTAATAGTTGATATGGACCTTTAATTCATTATCCAACCACATATTAGTAGATGGGTCCAAACAATCTCCTACTAAAAATTAGCTTAGTAACTATTAACTATTAGCTAGCTAATTTTTAGTGCTAACCATGGATCGCAACTAAGCACTTAAATGTGTATATAAAACTTGCCATAGAACTACTTCGTATTAGTTATTAGCGTCCTAACTAATTTGTATTAGTTAGCACCTATTTTTAACTCTAAACCAGCTATAAAACTTGCCATAGAACTACTTCGTATTAGGCCCCGTTTGGCAGGGCTTTACTTCACTAGTGAAGCCATTTTTTTTTGCTTCAGCTCCACGAACAGTTCCACCGGTGGACCTGAAGTGGTTTTGGTAAACCGTTTGGCAAAATGGCTTCCCTGTGAGAGCATGTTTTTAGGGGCCTGAAGGAGGAACCGGGAGAAGCCACTTTTTTTTTCTCCATTCCACCCCAAATCACTGTGAGAGCATGTTTTTAGGGGCTTCACAAGTGAAGCTATTTTACTTTACCCCGTTTAGTAGAAAACGGCTCCAAACGGCTCCTAAAGCCGGTGGAGAAGCCCTGCCAAACGGGGCCTTAGTTATTAGCGTCCTAACTAATTTTGGCTATATTATTTAGTGCTATTAATAATGGAGCCTTAGCAGACCGATCTTGCGGCTATTGGGCCGGGAACCAAGACATGACGACATTAGAGAGTCATACTCTGCAGTTCAAAAGAGAGAGAGAGAGAGAGAGAGAGAGAGAGAGTCATACACTGAAACGGGAGAGCACTTACTTTTTGATAAAACCCCTGGCCTCTAGAGAAATTGCACACATATTCCCTGCCCCTCGCTAGCGCCTTCCGCGAACCGAAGGCTCCCGAGACCACCGCGATGTCCGCCATGGAGACCGACATCAACGCGCCCCCGCCGCCTGCCCCCGCCGGCGAGGGATCATCCGCGGCCGGTCCGTCGTCCTCCTCCTCCCGCAAGCCCAACAAGCGTTTCGAGATCAAGAAGTGGAACGCCGTCGCGCTCTGGGCATGGGGTACGTCCGCGCGCCCGTCCATCCGTTCTAGATTTTTCCTTCTTGTAGATTGGAATTTGGATCCCGTCTGATCTGTTTGTCTGCGTTGCGGCGGTGCAGATATCGTCGTCGACAACTGCGCCATCTGCCGCAACCACATCATGGATCTATGTAAGTTTTTGGTCCCATAGGTTCAGTGCTCGTTAGGGTTTGAGATCTATGATTAGGGGTTTGAGCTTCTTAATTCGTTGGGTGCAGGCATCGAGTGCCAGGCAAACCAAGCTAGCGCGACCAGCGAGGAGTGCACTGTCGCTTGGGGTACGAATCCAATCTCCTAGGGTCTTCTTACCTATCTTCTTTGTTGTATCTTACTTTTGTCTGTTGCCACTTGCCACTAATTTTATATTATCGGTATGTCTCTTCATGTGGAATGAAAGAATTCGCTATTAATTATTTTGCACACTAGTTTTGGCATGCGGTTGCTCATTGTGGCATCTAGTTTTCGGGAATCTTACACCAATCTATGTGTAACTGGCAACTATGGTTAGGGCATTGTGGCATCTAGTTTCTGGGAATCTTGCACCATAACTGCCAACTATGGTTAGGGTATGACACACAAAGATTGCAAAATATATTTTTTCCGTGCTCTTTCCAAAGATTCTACTATGTGATCTTGATTACATTAGTCTGGTGAACTATGCAATTTGAACAATTTGTTTCATATACTGTGACACTGAAGCTGTTATAGTTATAGTATTTTATGAACTCAAAATTGCATACCTCTTCCCCATCTCCAAATTTTGATATGGCTGGTGAACTGTATATGAAACAACTGCAGACTGGTTTTTGTTTGACATCCCTAATTGCCTCTTTAGATGAAACTTATCCTACTGATTACATAAGCTCAGATTACTTAAACAGTGTTTAAGTGTTTGTATATCTTTTGAGAAAAAAAATCAAATTTAACTTGATAAGTGATACATGTGTGTTGAATGACTTACCATTCTCAGACTTGTTATCTGTATAAATCGCAGCATGATTGGCAAATAAAAGTAGAACCTATATCATATCAGTAATTTTCCGCAGCACATCCTGGGATACCAAATTAAACGTATACACTTAATACAATACACTTAGGGTCTGATTGGTTGCCTGCACATCTCCTTATTCAGGGCACCTTAGCGCAAAGACCAGTTGTTTGGTTGTCTGCATATCTCTTTATCCACATAGCACTCTCCTTAAAGCATCTTTTGCCTGTACAACCATGTGCGCTCACAGTTGGTCGTATCCACCTATGCAGCCTTGGATTGTGCGGTGCTTGCACCCGCCCTACAGCCTGTTGTACCCGCTCTGCACTTGTGTGCTCACGCCCTTCCTCCTCCTTGCCTTCTCTCTCCACCATGTGCACGGAAGTCATCGAAACCCAGCATCAGGTCTACTTCGTCCTTTAGCCCTAGCACCAGGCTATCGTCGCCATGGACGCGAAGAACTCATGCATCTCCCCGCCGGAGATGTGGCCGTGCGGGTGGCCTTGCCGTTGGCGGGCGGGTGAGGTGTAGGATGGGCAGGTGGCCTTGCAGTTAGCGGGCGTGCTGTGTGGAGCTGGGTTCTGACGACGCGAGTGGTACTCGGGCAGATGAGGAATAGCAGGCACACGGGGAGGACAAGCACAGGTTGTGAGCGCGCCGCGTGGGACGAGCTGTCATAGTCGTACTTGTGCTAGCGCCAGCCGTTGCCTGCTCTCTCTCTCTCTCTCTCTCTCTCTCTCACACACACACACACACACACACACAGTGATGATAGTAGACTGAGAAGTAGAGAAGATTTTATTGTTTGACTGATTTCACTGATGAGCGGTGGGTGGAGTTGTGAGCATGAGTGACTGGAGATTGATTTTACTAATGAATGAGCAGCGAGTCGGTAAGTGACAAAGTCACATGGGACTTCGCAGCCTCTTCTTGTGTGTTCCTTGAATACTTGAGCAGAGGCCAGTGAACTTTTCACCATATTGGTGTTGACAGTAGAAAATAAGCTCACCCATGTTTACAGTTGGAAATGATGACAAATGCTGCTTGATTCATCAAAAATAAAAGGAATGGGAAGCACAAGCATGCACATTTTTTGTATTGAAGCTTCTTTATATTTGCCTGTACAAACCAATAGACATTGGAATATGTTGGACCATGTGTTCTATGTGGTTCTTTCGCCCTAGTTTCACTGGGTCTAACAAGGTGTCCTTCACTGGGTCTGACAAGGGTGTTTTGGTGTACTGCAGGTGTCTGTAATCATGCTTTTCACTTCCATTGCATCAGCAGGTGGCTTAAGACTCGCCAAGTGTGCCCATTAGGTAGCTGCAGTCCTGTGCTGATTTGATCCCATAGTTCATTGTTTTGGGCATTACATTACTGACGATCAACTTTTTATCTTGCAGACAACAGTGAGTGGGAGTTCCAGAAATATGGCCACTAGTTCCTGGGCACCCTCGTGTGATGTTGGGGCTTGCTTCTGGCTACTCCTGCCACTCAAGTGTTTTTGTCTGCCAAACAACTCCATCTTTTACTGCTTTGGATGCTTTTGCATGTATCACCGGTCAATTATCACTAGTAGTACGTCCACCTGGGACTCTATTTGGATGATTCGTTAAGAGGATAGTAGGCCCATTTTATCAGTGTTATATGTGGATTTTCATAAGTGAGCTTGAATTGTGCTGTGGTACCATTTTCTAAAGTCTGTTTTTTTTATCCGCGTCTGTCTTGATCTTGACTTTGAATGAAGTGGGCTTGTCGTTCGGCTGCCTGTATATAATTGTATATAGGTTACTAAATGTGGCGCACGATATCCTTAAATTATGTTGGGCACTCTATCCTGTCTTGCTAGTGATAACCTGTTTTGGTGATGTCCCCATCATATGTAGCACCTTAGCTTGTGTTTTGTTCTAGAGTTGAAGTGGGTTGAACTTTTTTTTTTCGAGTGTTTGATTGGTTCAGAGAAGAGTGGCCTAGTGGGTTGAGGTCGTCCCATAGAGAATATTGTCTCTAGGGGCCTGTTTGATATGGAGCCCCTGGGTGGCTAGGCCTGATCCAAACGGTACAGGTGATCGTGTTTGATTGTATGTCCGAGCAGAGCCGAGCTGAGTTGAGAATGTGTTTGTTTACCGGCACAGAAAGAGTATGGCTACCTTGTACAAGCATGTGGTAGCCTTACCACCACTACACTTCTCAGCACCACTCAGCCATTTCATCGAGCAGGTCATGGACACGAGCTAGTCCAGCGCCAAGAATGGAGAAGCCGGAGGAATCAGGTGTAGAGGTGGTCTTGTCGCGGCGGCGGAGGGCACCACGCGCATGCGCGGCCGGCTCGGCGTGGCGGCGCCGCCAAGGCCGCATACAAGGCCCGGTGGTACGCCACCTCCGCCGACCGCGTCCCGTTCTTCGCCAACGACGTCCTCAGCGCCGTGCTCGCTTGCTACCTCGAGATGGCCTCATGGATGTACCGCAGCGCCATCTGCCTCCTTACCTGCGTCATCTTCCTCTTTCGCCTCATCTGCCACCTCCAGAGGCTCCGGCTCGAAGACTTCGCCGGCTCGCTCCTCGAGGAGGTCGAGGAAGGCTGCGCCGGCGTGGATACCGTGCTCAGAGAGCACCTCGACATCCGCAAGCAGCTCAAGGTCATTAGCCATCGCTTCCGCAAGCAGCTCGACATCCCCGGCGGCGGCTCCACGCGCGCGCGGCGTAGCGGAGGACGTGGCGGAGCTCGTCGCAGGAGATGAAGCCGTTCCGGTCCTGGTCGAAGACGCGTAAGGCCTCCCGGAGCTCGTCCTCCTTGGCGGCGGCAGTCACGCACGCACGTAGTCGGCTCAGCGCGGCCACCAGCGCGAGAGCAGGACGAGCAGCAGCCAGCCCAGCAGCCTTTCCCGCCGCCGACGCTCCCGGCCACGAACGCGAGCGCCTCGTTGGCCGTGTACTGCGGCCGACCGTCAACGTGCCTCAGGAACAACATCGCCGCGAGCACGCCCCCCGCGCCGGCACCACCGGGTCCAGCTCCGCCACCACGACCGCCGGCTCCACCAGGTCCGGCTACACCACCGGGTCCGGCTCCGCCACCACGGCCGCCGGCTCCACCAGCAGCACCCGGTCCTTGCGCACCTTGGCGCCATCGAAGCAGTCGAACGCGACGCCGAGGAGGAGGAAATCGAAGGCGTGGCGCGGTGGGTGAGAGGAAGGTAACCGCATCCTTGCGTGGACGCTCGAGGCAGCCGGGTTCCAGAGAAACGAACCTTTTTTCCGTTTCCCCAGGTGCAGGAGAGAGAGGGGGATTTGCAGCTGGAGGGCTGGGCCGGAAGCTGGGCCAGAGGAATCAAACAGTGGTGCTTTCTGCTGGAGGGCGCCGGGCCACCCAAAAGCCCCATATCAAACAGGCCCTAGGTGTGGGTTCATCCTATCTTTCTAAATCGGAGAAACACTACTTAATGTTTGTGACCCCGGCGTGCGGAGTAGGAACAGCGGCGGCAGGCTGCGGAGTAGCTCGTAATGGTCAGGGTGTATTAAAAAATTAAATAGAGTGATTAGATAAATATGAGACGAAGCAATTTTTACATTAGCCTACTAAAAATATAAGCCATCTACCATAATTCTAGTAACTACAATCTCTAAAAACACAAAGCTAGGTCACTATCACTGAGTTAGTGAGCTCTCAAAGACTAACTAAAAAGCTTCTCTAACCACTAGACAAGACACAAGCTAGCTCTCACAACTAATTACACTAAACAGCTTAGTTACACTAGGAAATGTAAATACAAAGTAGGGTAGTGATGTTTATTTTGACTCTCCGTCGGAAAAAGGTCAAGAACCCCTCACAATCAGCACGATCGTTGCCAGAGACAAGCACCTTCCTCCGCTTGACGATCCTCGCTGCACCAAGCCGGCTAGGTGGCGGCAACCACAAAGAAAAACAAGCAAATCCCGCAGCGAAACACAACCACCAAGTGCCTCTAGATGCAATCACTCAAGCAATATAGTTGGATTCACTCCCAATCTCACAAAGATGACGAATCAATGATGGAGATGTGTGAGAGTGCTTTGGCTAAGCTCACAAGGTTGCTATGTCAATGTAAATGGCCAAGAGAATGAGTAAGAGCCGGCCAAACACCTTTTATAGAGGCTCCAAAGAAATAGAGCCGTTGGGCTCAACAGACAGCCCAACTCAGGGTGACCGGACGTAGGCCCTCCAGCGTCCGGTCGCGGATCTTCGTCCATGCGTCCCCCTGATTCAATGTTGTTCGCACGATCCCAACGGTCAGATTTTCCCGCGCGAGTGCTCAAGTCATGAACGGACGCGACAAAGGATGATCGGACACACCACGCCCACGTTAGGTCCTCACACGCCCATGCAACACTTGCCAGCGACCGGACGCGTCGATGCGCTGACCTGACTCTCCACCGCGCAGTGTCAGGTCACTTCCAGAGAGGTTCTAGAGCGCCCAAACCGTGATCGGACACGTTAGATCCACCTTGAGCAGATGCACCCCTGCGTCCGCTCGCTTCTTCCTCGCCTCCATGCTTACGTCAACGTACGCCACGGATGACTGGACTCACCTCCATCGCGTTAGGTCACTTCTTGCGCCTGCGTCCGGTCTCAGACCGAGACCGCGCCCTTCACTGCACCATTGACCGGACGCGTAGGTCCAGCGTCCGATCACTACGTGACCAACATCTAGTCAGTGAAAAAATAGCGCCTCCACTTCACCAACTTCTCCACCCTTGTTTAAATGTGCTAACCACCAAGTGTATCACCTTGTGCACGTGTGTTAGCATATTTTCACAAATATTTTTAAGGGTATTAGCACTCACTAGAATCTAAATACATATGCAATGAATTAGAATATCTAGTGGCACTTTGATAACCGCATTTCACGACGAGTTCAACTATCTATCCTAAATGTGATCACACTCGCTAAGTGTCTCGATCACCAAACCAAAAAGCTCCTAAGGATATCACCTTTGCCTTGAGCTTTTTGTTTTTCTCTTTCTTCTTTTCCAAGCCCGAGCACTTGATCATCACCATGGCTATCACCACCACCATGATCTTCATCATTTGCTCCACCACTTGGAATGTGCTTAACCTATCTCATATTCACTTAGAGCACATAGGTTAGTACCTAGGGTTTCATCAATTCACTAAAAGTAAACTAGAGCTTTCAGTAGCGCGGTAGCGCTGGTGGCCGCACGTGCATGTTGGAGGTGGTAGGACACGCGGTGGCGGTAGGCTATGCGTGCGCATTGGAGGCGGAAGTCCGCGAGCAACGCCGGTGACTGCACAACGTATTGGAGGTGGGTGAGTAGCGCGGCGGTGGCAGGGTGTGCTTTGGAGGCGGGTGGTCCACGTGGAGGAGCAGCAGCCACGTGTGCGCGCTCCCGGTGGCAAGGAAGAGTGACTTGCTGATCCCGCATATTGATGTTTAATCCATCTTAGCCCAGCACTTCAAGCAAACAAAAAAATGGTGTGGCTAGCGCCCAGACGTCTGCAACATACGTCTAAAACAAGTGAAACATTTACAAACATATGTTTGCAACATATGTGTATAGTAACTACAACATCTAGATAAACACACTTCTAACATACGTCTAAAATAGATGAAACATTTTGAATAGACATTTGCAACATATATCTGAAATATATGCAACATCCAGATAAAATACTTGCAACATAGGTCTGAAATAGGTGAAACATTTGGAACATACACTTGCAACATACATGTATAGCCACAGCAACATATACAAATCCAGATAAAATACTTGCAACATACATTTGAAAATAGCTGAAACATTTGAAACATATATTTGACACATACATGTATAATATCACATGTTAGTCCCACATCACATGACACAATCACTTGCTCCTTCTTGGCTTCCTCCATCTTGACTTGCTCGATGAGAGAGGAGTGAGCCTTTTCAAGCTTAGAGCGAGCTTTGTCAAGCTTCTCATGGGCTTCTATTAGCCTCTCATGAGTGGCATTTAGCTCATCAAAGGATTTCTCAAGAAATTTGACTTTCTTGCACAATTCTTTGCACTCCTTTCTCTTCATCTCAAAGCAAGTGTGCACTTGCTCACACATGTTCATGAGCTCCTCCTTGGTGTACTCCTCATCATCACTCCTACAAGCATCACTTTCACATTCATTATCATCACTCACATCATATTTTATCTTGGTAGACTTTGCCATGAGGCATGTCGATGTAGTGTTGAAGATGGAGGGCTTGTTGTTGATGGCGATGCTTGCTAGTGCTTTCTTGATAAATTTCTTGCCATCATCACTAGAGCCATCACTATCCGAAGAGCCATCACTATCCCAAGTGACCACATAGCCTCCACTCTTCTTCTTTTGGAAGGTCATCTTCTTCTCCTTCTCCTTCTTATGCTTCTTCTTCTCATCCTCATTATTTTCACTATTGTAGGGACAATCCGCTACAACGTGATCGGAGCTCTTGTAATTGTAGCATCTTCTCACATATTATTTGCTTTTGATGTGATCTCTTCTCTTTCTTGCACCATAGCCCTTCTTCTTCATGAATTTGCCCATCTTACGCACAAAGAGAGCCATAGCTTCATCTTCAATATCACTAAGATTATCATCATCACTTGATTCTTTCTTGGACTTGCCCTTGTTCTTGGATGATGAGCTAGCCTTGAATGCTACACTCTTCTTCTTCTTGTCTTCATCTTTCTTCTTATTGAAAGGATCAAGATGCCTAAGAGGGGGGGGGTGAATTGGGCTAATTCTAAATTCTTTGCAATAATTAAACCCTACACTTAGCCCATTTCACTCCTTGTGCCTAGAATGTGTTTCTATTGTTCTACCGCACAAAAGTTTTACACCCTAGGTTCCAATCCTACCCTAGCATGATAATTCTAGGAATGTAAAGACAAGAAATAAATTGCTCAAATATAAATGCTCAAAGTAAAGAGAGGGAAAGGAACGCGGTGATGTTTTCCCAAGGTATCGGAGAATCGCCACTCCCCACCAGTCCTCATTGGAGCACCTGCGTAAGGGTGTAGCTCTCCCTTGATCCATACAAGGATCAAGTTCTCTCTATGGGCTGATTCTTCGACACTCCATAGCGCTGAATCGCCCACAACCGCTTACAACTTGAGTTAGGATCCACAAGTTCCATCGGATGATCACCAAGCTCCCAATCATCACCGAGCTATCTAGGTGATGCGATCACCAAGAGTAACAAGCACAAACTCTTACTTGACCACAATAAGCCTAATGAGAAGGGTGGATCCACACTTGCTACTCTCCTTGCACTAATGAGGACCTTAATCTTAGATTTTCAAATCTCAATCACCTCACTAGGTTCTTGCTCTCCCTTGTGCTCTTAAGGTGTTTCTCAACTGAACAAATGGGCTAGAGACCTCTCTTGGATGAGTGGAGTAAGTATTTATACCCCCTCATTCAAAACATAACGTTTGGAGGCTGAGTCAGCGTTTTGCAGAGTGACCGGAAGCTATGGTCAGTGTGATCAAACGCTCTAGTCAGTTATACCCACTACTATGTCAGAAAGAGCCATTAAGTTCTGACCTGACTCTGACCAGCGTCTGGTCAGCACTGACCAGACACGTCCGGTCAAGAAAAACAATCTCTGGAACCTTACTGATGTTGATCGGATGCTGGCACCTAGAGTTCGGTCACTTCACTATTAAGCGTCCGATCAGTTACCGAATCCTGACCAGTGTCCGGTCAGCACCAACCGGACACGTCCAATCAGAAAATAGTCTCTCTAGAACCTCTCTGGAGTTGACCGGACATAGGTACCCAGCGTCCGATCCACTTTTACTCAGCGTCTGGTCAGTACCAGACCACTGCAATTAATCAAATGAACTGACTGGACTCACCCTCTAGCGTCCGGTCACAACCAGACCAGCGTTCGATCAATCATTTAACCCTCCATTCACTTCTAACTCAAAATCATATGTGAATGAAGTTTACTCCAATTGATCTTAGGGCTATTCCTAGGCTACCTAGTGCTAGGTTTGACAAGTATGCACCACACCTAACCTACTAGACTTACCTAGGTCAAGCTACTAGTTCATACCCCCTTAATAGTATGGCCAAAGGAAAAACAAAGTCCTAAACTACTCTAAGTGTCTCTCCATCACCAAACGATACTTAGAACTAGTCCATCCTTAACCTTATCGTCCATCCTTTGAAAATTGAATCGATTTCCATCGACAGGGGCATGACAACCATCATTACCCAATCAATTGTCATTACCATGACCTAACTCAAATTGCCTCTACAAAACACATGTTAGTTATAGTAATCTTGTGTTGTCATTAATCATCGAAACCCAACTAGGGCCTAGATGCTTTCAATCTCCCCCTTTTTGGTGATTGATGACAACACAACCTCGAGTATGTAGAAGAGATGAGTGAGGTTTTCAACATGCTTGGTTCATATAAGCTTTTGATAATAAGAGCAAAGGGGTTAGACATGCTTATATAACCCAAGCCAACATGGTGTACTCAAAAGATATGAATTAAGTATGAGTACATGAAGTAAAGCTCATTTGAATCGGAGTAAAACATGGAAGCAAAACAAATAAGCATAACCAAGAGACATGACATATATAAAAATATCAATGTAGAGAGCACACATGTCACACAAGTCTCACCATCATATGTAAATAAGACAATGCATGAAAGTAAATGTGAATGCATGAAGTCTCACCCAAAAGAAATGAATCACATGCTCCCCCTAGATCAAACATACCCGCTCCCTCTCCCCCTTTGGCATCAAGCACCAAAACCTAAGGGTCAGATGGCGGGACAGAAGCAGACGAGTCGAGTGTTGTGGTGCAGTGAGAAATCTAAAACTGAGCAGCAGCATCCTCTGACCCTGAACTCTAAGCAGTCTGACCTTCTATCGTTGGAAGTGAAGGTAAAGTGGTCTGGGTCTGCTTAGTAACTGGTGTGGCCTGTGACTCTAGAAGTATCACTATAGGAAGTGGAACCACATCTGACTCTATCATTGTCGCTGAAGCCTCAAGTATAGGAGTGACTATCTGAGGTGGCTCAGATGATGCAACAGATGACGGGATCATCTCAGTAGTCCTAATAATTGGAGCAACTATAGTAGGGATAGGGACTCATAACTCTGGAGGTGTGGGCTGCCCTATAAGCTCACTAAAGGTAGCACCAAGACTCCTAGAGACTAGGGTGTTTGTCACTAACACTAAAGAACTCTGAGGCGGAGTGAAGCCCGTAACAATAGGAGTAAAGTGAGGACCCTATGTAGTCACTGGTGAAGCAAACCACTAGGACACCTACTCTATAGGTAAAGCAAACTGAGTAGCTGGTAGTCCCTAACTCTGAAGCCCACTAAGCTGTATAGCTGGAGTCACTAAAGTGGTGGTGGTAGGCTAGCCTATCTGAGGTGTAGACTATTGAGGAGCAACCCCAATAGCAGTGAATACATGCTGCATGAATCCAAGTAATTACTGCTGTATCACAAGCTGCTGCTGCTGCATGGCCTGCTGCTACCTCTAAAACTCATCCTGTTGAGCCTAAACCTAAGCAAGTGCAGCTGCGGTCTCCTATGCCTAGCATGCCTGGTCCTACCTCATCCGCTCAAGTACTGTTAGAAGAGCTAGGTCTGTCTACGATGGTTGTGGTGGAGCGGAGCTGGAGCCACTGTCCTCTTTCTCGTGTGGTTGAGGAGCCATCTACGGAATTAGCTAATAGTCATCATTAGAGTTGTCACTCGGGTTGCTCTCAACCACATCCTCCTACTGAGCATGAAGCTCCTCCTCCTCTGTCACTGCAATGCCCCTGATGATCTCATCCTGCTAGGCTATTGTCTCTGGTACCTCTAGGCGATGGCTCAGCTGGCGAGGTGTCCTCACATGACTGTGGCATAGCATCTGGGTTATGTCATATGATGGAAACTCAGTAGTAGCACCTGTGTACTTTGCCATTGTCTTAGGTGACTTCTATGTAACTTCCTTTCAGATTAGGAAAGTGATCCAATAAGCATAAGGCAGCTGACAGTGACCTCTGAAGCCCTCTGCTAGTGTATCCTCTATCTCTAAAAGTATTACATCCCAAATATCAAAGACTAACTGAGACACCAGGTGATACACTAGCCACAACTGAATGCGAGTCAAACCCTCATGGTAACCCATCCTGGGAAGTAGAGCCTCCTCATAATAGCATCAAGAAGCCGAGCTATAGGAGTAAGGTCATGTGGTGTCCTGCTCGACCCCTCGCCAAATGGCTCTATGAAGAAAGGTCTGACAATATTTGTAGGTGACACAAGTCCACCGTGAGGGCATCTCGGAGGCTCTGTTTGTCCATAGCATATCTCGTGAAGGTGAATAGGGGACTCTAGAATCCTCAGTATCTCTCTAACTCTCGAGCTCTGGAGCCTATAGTCACGGCCTCTGAATACAAAGTGAATAAATCTATGCCTCGGGTCAATCCATAGAGAGGAGTAGAACTCATGGACCCATGATGGAACATAACGACTAGTCTGTCCAAGAAGGTCTATCAAGCCTGGTAGATAAGAGAGGTGGGACGGATCTGCTCGCCTGCCGCCGCAACTAAAGACTCTATGGAGCAGACCTGCTAAGATCTGAAGGCTACACCACTATTGAGATAAGCATTATAGAAATCCTCTTGTAGTATGGTGTAGAAGTGCTCTGACGCACGCTCATCCCGCCTAGGCGGAAACCAATCCTCAAACTGGACGAAGCAGATCTGCTGCACCTGTCTAGCTGTGGCTGCCCTGAGGTCAAGGTGAACCACCGAAGGCAGACCCTGTGGTCTGGGAGGTGGATGAGAGGCCCTCCTTTATGTCTCGGGCCTCAGTGACACTAGAGTACATGTGCGACCAGAGCGACAAAGCTATGGCTATGTTGCCTAATCTATCCCCTCAACCTGCTCTGCCTACTGAGTACCCTCTGTCTGCTCTACCGACTGAGTCTACTGCTCAGTCTCCCCCTGAGGTTGAATCTCCTCCCAAGAGACACGCCGTCCTCCAAGCATGATAGTCCCAGGTGGACTACCATGACAAGTCTCGATCCTCTCGACGGCGGCCCTCTGAGCTGGTGACAGTTGATCGCCTATGCGAACGCCACCCCTAGATCTACCTCTCTAAAAGCTCTAGTTTGGTTTTGGTGAATTGATGAAACCCTAAGTGCTAACCTAGTTTATCAAGTGATCATGAGATAGGTAGCACACTCCAAGTTGCGAAGCAAACAAAGATCATAGCATGATGAAGATAATGCCATGGTGATGATCAAGTGCTTGGACTTGGAAAGAAGAAAGAGAAAAATAAAAAGCTCAAGGCAAAGGTATAAACCATAGGAGCTATTTTGTTTTAGTGATCAAGACACTTAGAGAGTGTGATCACATTTAGGTTTGATAGCCGTACTATTAAGAGGGGTGAAACTTATATCGGAATGCGGTTATCAAAGTGCCACTAGATGCTCTAACTCATTGCATATGCATTTAGGATCTAGTGGAGTGCTAACACCCTTGAAAATGTTTGTGAAAATATGCTAACACATGTGCACAAGGTGATACACTTGGTGGTTGGCACATTTGAGCAAGGGTGAAGAAGTTAGAGGTGAAATGGAGTTGGTTGCAAAGATGCTGGCGTCGGTCAACTGACCGGACGCTGGGTCGCTCAGTGACCGGACGCTGAAGGGTTGCGTCTAGTTATGTTGTCGGTCAGCACAGTAAGAAGTCACAGTATGACCAGACGTTGGCAGGGTCCAGTCAAGCATGATCGAATGCATCCGGTTGACAAAAACACAGTTTGGACCCTTATTGTAAACGACCGGATGCTGAGGGTCCAGTGTCCGGTTAGCTCTGTCGGAGCGTTCGGTCAACATTTCGACCGTTGAGATCAAATGATCACCGTTGAACGTAGGAGACACGTGGCCACCATTAGGCGACCGAATGCTGAGGAGCAGCGTCTGGTCAACTGACCGGAGCGTCCGGTCAGCCCACGTTATGCCTAGTGAAGGGGTATAATGGCTCTATCTCGTGGGGGCTTCTATTTAAGCCCCATGGCCGACTATAGCTCACACCTTTGGCCATTTTCATTAACATAGCAACCTTGTGAGCCTAGCCAAAGCCTTCCCACTCATCTCCATCATTGATTCATCTTCATAGTGAGATTGGGAGTGAATCCAAGTGCATTGCTTGAGTGTTTGTATCTAGAGGCACTTGGTGTTCGTGTTTCACTGCGGATTTCGCTTGTTACTCTTGGTGGTTGCCGCCACCTAGATGGCTTGGAGCAGCGAGGATCGTTGAGCAGAGGTTAGTGATTGTCTCCGGCTCTGATCATGGTGATTGTGAGGGGTACTCTAGTGGATTGCTCATGGCTTGTGTGATTCTCATCTTGTGTTGGTTGTGCGGCACCCTATTGAGGGTTTGGCGTGTGAAGCCAATTAGCGCGTGGACCTCCAAGTGAGTGAATTGCCACAACGAGGACTAGCTTGCCAGCAAGCAAGTAAACCTCGGTAAAAAATCATTGTGTTCATCATTGATTCCGAGGTGATTGGTCTTCATTGTTATTTATCCTTGTGATTGATTGGTTCCTTCATCTACACGGCGGTATAACCTTCTTGATCACTCTCTTTACTTTACCGCTAACTAGTTGACAAGTTCTTTAGTGTAGCTAGTTGTGAGAGCTTGCTTGCTTGGTTGGTGTGGCTCTTTAGTTAGCCTTTGAGAGCACACTAACATAGGGTAGTGTCATAGCTATTGTGTGAATAGATACTATCTAAACTAGAATTGTGATAGATGGCTTGCATTTTGAGTAGGCTAGCGCAACACTTGCTTCGTCTCATAATTGTCTAACCATTTTGTTAAGTGTTATTGTAGAAATTTTTATTAGGCTATTCACCCCCCCTCTAGCCATTAGGACCTTTCACTCTCTCAGCTCACTCTACGGTGGCTGCCACTACTGCTGCTCTCTCTGTCTCCACAACAACAAACTTCCGCTTCTTCGTTGTAGTCTTTTTTGCCTTTCCTTTTTCCTAAGCAGTCAGGCGAGGTGGAGGCCTTGGATCCTCATCACCAGGACCACCTCTGGCATTCTTGCAACGTGCCATCGTTGAAACTAATGAGAATCACTGCCACTGACAAGAAATAACTACGGACTGACACTCATGAGGCTTGGCCTCAATCCGTACTCACGGGCTTGGCCCCAAGTTAACTGACAACTGATGAATCAACCACAAGAGCACTGACTCACTGCATGATGGAATAGATAGGAAATATAAATAATCACTATATTCATCTAGAGGTGCGAAACCCTAAGAAGCAAGCAGTAGATAAAAATTGAAAGCGATGGCTTGCTACTTGATGAAATCCGACGAACCAGCAACCAATCGGCAAAGGAAAGGACCACAGGGCACCACCAGAATCAGCAATGTAATGCTAGGGTTAGGGTTTGGTGAGAAATGGTACGGCGGCCGAGAGGGTGTGACAGTGCAATGTGGGCTCTGCTATGGCAAGCGGCGGCGTAGGCACATGCTAGGCGTGGGCGTGGCGGCTCTGCGACGAAGGTAGTGGAAGCACAGGCACGGCGGTGGCTTGGCCAGCTAGGCGTGGTGGGGCAGTGCAGATGTGGGCATGGCAGCATGATAGTGGAGGCAAGCATGGTGGCACGATGGCTCGACTAGGGCAAGCGTGGGTGCGGAGATCAAGCGTGGACGCGACACAACGGTGAAGACAGGCGTGGGCACAGATGCGGTGGTGGTGGCGTAAAGCAATCGTGGGCGCGGGCGCGGCTAGGTCAAGGTGACGTGGGTGCAGGATGAGGAAGGATAAATAGTGCCCCACATGATAGAAAAGGAAAGAAAAGAGAAGACTCTTCTGCCTGACCTTCAGTGACCGGACGCACCGGTGGCAATGACCAGACGCTGCCACCCAGCGTCCGATCTACAACAGAGAGGTCCAAAACCGCTCAAGTCATGACCGGACGCGTCCGATTACCCTTGATCGGACACAGGACAGAGTCCGGTCGATCCCGACAACTTCTTCTTCGTTTGACCGGACATAGGATCACCTTCACACCAGACGTTGGAAAAACATTATGCAGCGTCCAGTCACTTCTGTGCTACATCTGTTCACCTCCTATGAACTGACCGAACGCTGAAAGCAGAGTTCGATGCAGCGTCTGGTTGCCATTTTTCAGCAAATCTTCAAAGTTCCTTTGCGCTGCCTTTTCCCAACTTTAATAAGACGCAAATAAACACCAATTGGGACTGATGTGAGAGACCTCTCTCAAACTCTCAAAATTTTCAAATATTTTGCCTTGGGCTATAATTCTTTTTAAGAAAATATGTAATAAAAGGGGTGAGGAGCACCATGTGATCACACAAGAGAGTTTTATGACCAATAGGAGCTTTAAATGCTCTCCCTATTTGTGGATAAACACAGCGGGTGCTCAAAAGATAACCTAAAAGAAACAACAATGCAACACTCATGCACATGCAATGCAATACTTAAAAGTAATTCTAGTTGCTTGTCAAGTTTGATCCAAGGTTAAGCTTCTTCACACGCTTTTTGGTGGTTATCTTAACCATGTTAGATAAGCTCGAAGTGCATTACTTAAAAAATTAAACATGTTGTATATTACAATGCAGTGCAAGGGACAACACAAGCTTATTTTTTTAGTGAAGTTACTAGAATCAAGCACATTGAGCTCATTCCTCAACCGACAAAATGTAGTCTCATCTAGCGGTTTAGTGAAGATATCTGCCAATTGATCCTCGGTTCTTACACCTTCTAGTGATATATCATTTTTAGCCACATGATCTCTAAAAAAGTGATGGCGGATATCTATGTGCTTGGTGCGAGAGTGTTGAACCAGATTATTTACAAGCTTTACCTCACTCTCATTGTCACACAAAAGAGGTACTTTTTCTAGAACTATACCATAGTCTAGCAAAGTTTGCTTCATGTAAAGAATTTGTGCACAACAAGCACCCGCGACAATGTATTCCGCTTCAGCAGTGAACAAAGCCACACTATTTTGCTTCTTGGAGGACTAAGACACTAGTGATCTACAAAGCAAATGGCACCCTCTGGATGTGCTTTTTCTATCAATTTTTACAACTGACATAATCCGAATCAGAATAGCCAACTAGTTGGAATCTAGCTCCTTTAGGATACCAAAGACTAATGCTTGGTGTGTGCTTAAGATACCTAAGGATTCTTTTAATGAAAACCAAATGAGCTTCCTTAGGATTAGCTTGAAATCTAGCACACATACACACACTAAACATGATGTCGGGCCTAGATGCGGTCAAATATAAAAATCTACCAATCATAGAGTGGTAGAGAGTTTGATCAACCGTTTTACCTCCCTCATCTAGGTCGAGACATCCATTTGATGGCATAGGTGTCTTGATTGGCTTACATTCATCCATTTTGAACATCTTGAGAAGGTCATTGGTATACTTTTCTTGAGAGATGAAAATCCCTTCTCTCTTTGCTTGATTTCAAAACCAAGAAAGAATATAAGCTCTCCAATCATTCACATCTCAAATTCCTTCAACATCAATTCACCAAACTCTTTGCAATAATCTTCATTTGATGAGACAAATATGATATCATCAACATATACTTGACAAATAAAGATTTCTCTATCAAACTTCTTGGTGAATAGTGTGGTGTTGACCTTCCTAATGATGAAGCCCTTCTCAATGAGAAAATCCCGAAGGCGTTCATACCAAGTTCTTGGGGCTTGCTTAAGCCCATATAGCACCTTGGACAACCTATAAATATGATTAGGATATTTAGGGTCTTCAAACCCAGGAGGTTGATCAACATAGACTTGTTCATTTATGAAGCCATTTAATAATGCATTTTTAACATCCATTTGATATAATTTTATTTTATGATGCGATGCATATGCAAGTAGGATACAAATGGCTTCAAGTCTTGCAATTGGTGCAAAGGTCTCTCCAAAATCCAACCCTTCAACTTGAGAGAACCCCTTTGCACTAGTCGTGTCTTGTTCCTCACAACAATGCCTTGATCATCTTGCTTGTTGTGGAACACCCACTTTGTTCCAATGACTCTTGCACCTTGTGGTCACTCTTCAAGTGTCTAAACTTCATTACGGGTGAAGTTATTCAACTCTTCATGCATGGCATTTATCCAATCCAGATCTTAAAGAGCTTCTTCTATATTTGTAGGCTCAATGCAAGAAACAAACGAGTGATGTTTAACAAATGAGGTTGTGGAGCATCAACATATTGAGCTTGTGCCACCATTTGATCATAAGAGACATGAGTATCTTTATTTTCTACTCTCCCATCTTTATCATCATCTTGTGGCACATTTGATGAAGAAGGTGGATCAATCACTTGTTCATCATCTTCATCATCTTTAGGCTTGATGTCTCCAACCAAAATGTTCTTCATGGCCTCCCTTAATGGTTCATCACCTACATCATCAAGATTCTTATGTGCTCCTTGGGAGCCATTAGATTTATCAAATTCCACATCATATGTTTCTTCAATCAAGCCGGTGGCATGATTAAATACTCGATATGCTTTGGTCTTTGATGAATAACCAACAAGAAAACCAATATCATAACGTCTTTAGAACTTCCCTAGGTGTTGTCGCTTCTTGTAGATGTAGCATTTGCAACTAAACACCCGAAAGAATGAGACACCTGGCTTCTTCCCATTGAACAACTCATAAGGGGTCTTGCCAAGAAACTTTTGAAGGAATAGGCAGTTGGATGTATAACATGCGGTGTTGATAGCTTCCGCCCATAGAGCTTTGGGTGTGTTGTACTCATCAAGCATTGTTCTTGCAAGTGTGATAAGTGTTTGATTCTTTCTATCTACTACACCATTTTATTGAGGAGTATATGTTGCGGAGACCTCATGCTTGATTCCAACTTCATTATAATATGCTTCAATGTTTGTGTTGTCAAATTCTTTTCCATTGTCACTTCTTATCTTCTTGAGCTTCACTTCAAATTTATTTTGTGCTCTCTTGGCAAACTTCTTGAAACATGAAGCCACTTCGGTCTTGTCATGAAGGAAGAACACTCAAGTATATCTAGAGTAGTCATCAACTATCACAAGACAATAGAGGTTTCCTCCCAAACTCTTGTAAGTTGTTGGTCCAAATAGATCCATATGGAGAAGCTCTAGCACTCTTGTTGTTGACATGTAAGCTTTTATTGGATGAGTGTTTGCATCTTGCTTTCTGGCTTGACATGCACTACAAAGCTTGTCCTTCTCAAATTTCACATCCTTCAAACCTCCCACCAATTCAGTCTTCATTAGTTTCTTGAGTGAGCTCATCCCAACATGTGCAACTCTTCTATGCATAGCCACCCAAGTGATATTTTGGTGAATAGGCATGTCTTCAAGTTTGTATCTTCGGAGGTGAAATTCACTAGATATAGGTTGTTGTATCTAAAGCCCTTGAATATAACTTGATCATCATCTTTCTTTGATACAATCACTTCCTTCTCGGTAAACAAGCATTGAAAGCCAAGATCACACAATTGACCAACGAATAGCAAGTTGAAGCTCAAAGAAGCAACATATAGCACATTTGATATTGAATGATCATTTGATATTGCAACTTTGCCCAATCCTTGAACTTTGTCCTTTGAATTATCACCAAATGTAATCCTTTCTTGACCATCTACTTCTTCATCTAGTGAGGTGAACATATGAGGATCACTGGTCATATGTTGAGTGCAACCACTATCAATAACCTAATGACTTCCACTGGTCTTGTAGTTCACCTACACACAAGAGATCAAGCTTGATGTTTAGGGACCCAAACTTGATGAGGGCCCTTGACTTTCTCAACAAGTAACTTTGCAACCCAAATTTTCTTAGGCCTATTCTTGGTGGGTGGACCTAAGAACATGACTTTTATTTTTCCACTAGAATTCTTTCTAAGCATGTAATGAGCATTGAAGGCAAAGGGTCTAGCATGCTTGGGCAAGGGTTGTGGTGGTAGAGCTTGACACTCATGGGCAAAGTGACCTTCTTGTCCACACTCAACACATCTCTTTGGCTTAGGCTTTGACTTGTGTTGTTGTTGATGTTGAGCTTGAGCCTTCTTCTCTTGGTTTGCCAAGTACACAATACCACTTCTATCCATCTTTATCACGGTGTTCATGAGTAGCTCACTTTAGAGATATTGGCCTCTTGTAAACTTGCTCAAACTGGTCTTGAGATGTTCTTTTTCCAACTTGAGCTTTTTGTTTTCTTCTATAAGTTCATCATGATTTTTCTCCATCTTGAGTCTCTTCTTTTCTTCTTTGAGCATATCATTCTCAAGAGCTATATCACAATCATGGTCAAGATTCTCTATCACAATGGTGTTGGTGGTTGTGGGTTTTTCAAGATCTTTCTTGTGCTTTTCATTCTCATTCTTGAGCTTGACATACTCATCATAGTTGTCGAACTCAACCACTTTCTTGTCTTTGCTACTAGAACCTTGCTCAATGCTCTCAACAATCAAGTCATCACATGATGTAGCTATATCAATCTTAACAATATTGTTAGTAGCATCATGCGGCTCATTGTTTAATAACTCATGAGAAATAACAAGATTATCATGATTAACCTTGAGATTGGTGTACTCTTCTTTTAGCAAATTGTAGCTAGTGGTGAGCTCATTATGTATCCCCTCAAGTTTATCATGTTTTTCTTTAAGCTTCTTTTTAGAGAATTTGAGCTCCTTGAGTTTGGATGACAGTTTTATTTTCTTCTCTAAGCTCAACATTAGCTTTTTTGGCTATGTCATATTTTGCTAAGAGTGAGTCATTCTCAAGTTCTAGCTTTTCATTTTTTGCTCTTGTCTTTCTAATAATTTAAGTGTATTGGTTTAGCAACTTGACAAGATCCTCATAAGAAGGTGATTCAAATTCTTCATCACTATCACTATCATCATTGCTAGCATTATCATCACTACTATCATCATCATTTTGTACCTTTTGTTCACCCTTGGCCATAAGGCATAGGTGTGTAGAGGATGATGACGGCGGTGTCAGTGAAGATAGTGAAGAATCAATTACAATAGCGGCCACCTTCTCATTCTTATTCTCACTTTCATCATCAGATGAGCCACTTGATAAATCAATATTCGTGAGCCAATCACTAACAATGTATGCCTTGTCATTCTTCTTCTTGTGATACTCCTTCTTCTTACCATCCTTCTTCTTGTATGGCTTGCTCTTCTTCTTCTCATTGTCATCTTCATCACTTCAGCCATCTTTCTTGCCCTTGTACTTCTTCTTGTATTTGTCTTTCTTGGGATTAGGGCATTGATGAGCTAGATGACCAAGTTCTCCACAATTATAGCAATCCATCTTGGAGATGGGCTTCCTTCTATTGCTAGTGAAGAATTTCTTCTTCTTGCCATCAAACTTGACACTGTTCTTGTTAAGCTTCTTAAGCATCTTGACGATTCTTCTCACCATGAGTGCAAGACTTGTATCATCAATTTCATCATCACTTGAGCTATGATGATCAACTCTTGCTTTACCCTTCCTCTCTTGGCTAGCCTTGAATGCCAAGTCTTTCTTCTTGGTGGAAGAAGAGCCATCTTGTGGTGTGATATGCATGTACATCTCATGTGCATTGATCTTTCCCAATATTTGAGTTGGTGTAGTGGTGGAAAGATCACCTTGATTAAGCACCATCATAATATGCCCATATTTGTCAATAGGGAGGACACTCAAGATCTTTCTTACAACATCGGAGGGTTGCATTTGTGTGAGTCCAAGCCCATTGACTTCCTCTACAAGAACATTCAAGCGTAAATACATCTCATTAGCACTTTCTCTAGGAAGCATTTCAAATAAATTAAGCTTTTTCATAACAAAGTGGTAGTGTTCCTCACGCTCACTCTTAGTTCCTTCATGGAGCGCACAAATGTTCGACCATAGTGCATGGGTGTCCTTGTGGTTCTAGACACGGTTGAAAACATCTTTGCAAAGGCCTCTAAAGAGGGTATTTCTAGCCTTTGCATTTTATTTCTCATAGTTAACTTCATCGCCTTGAAGGTTTATGGGATCCTTAGGTTTTGGAAAGCCTTGTGAGGCGGCTCTAAGAACTCCAACATCTAAAGCTTCTAGATAAGCCTCCATGCGAATTTTCTAATAAAGAAAATCATCTCCCTCAAAGATAGGAGGAGGTCCATCCCTGTGGGACATCTTGCTCTAGGCGGTTAAGCCTAATTTAGTGAGCATGAGGCTCTGATACCAATTGAAAGGATCAAGATGCCCAAAAGGAGGGGTGAATTGGGCTAATTCTAAATTCTTTGCAATAATTAAACCCTACACTTAGCCCACTTCACCCCTTGTGCCTAGAATGTGTTTTTATTATTCTACTGCACAAAAGTTTTACACCCTAGGTTCCAATCCTACTCTAGCATGGCAATTCTAGGAATGTAAAGACAAAAAATGAATTGCTCAAATGTAAATGCTCAAAGTAAAAAGAGGGAAAGAAACACGGTGATGTTTTCTTCAGGTATCAGAGAGTCGCCACTCCCCACTAGTCCTCGTTGGAGCACCCGCGTAAGGGTGTAGCTCCCCCTTAATCCATGTAAGGATCAAGTGCTCTCTACGGGCTGATTCTTCGACACTCCATCGCGGTGAATCGCCCACAACCGCTCACAACTTGAGTTGGGTCATCCACAAGCTCCGCTGGATGATCATCAAGCTCTCAATCACCACCGAGCCGTCTAGGTGATGGCGATCACTAAGAGTAACAAGCACAAACTCTCACTTGACCATGACAACCTAATGAGAAGGGTGGATGCACACTTGCTACTCTCCTTGCACTAATAAGGACCTTAATCTTAGATTCTGAAATCTCAATCACCTCACTAGACTCTTGCTCTCCCTTGCACTCTCAAGGTGTTTCTCAGCTGGACAAATGGGCAAGAGACCTCCCTTGGACGAGTGGAGTAAGTATTTATACCCTCTCATTCAAAACATAATGTTTGGAGGCTAAGTCAGCGTTCTATAGGGTGACCAGATGCTCAGGTCAGTGTGACCGAACGCTCCGGTCAGTTATACCTGCCACTGTGTCAGAAAGAGCCATTAAGTTCTGATCGGACTCTGACCAGCATCCGGTCAGCACTAACCGGACGCGTTCGGTCAAGAAAAATGCTCTCTAGAACCTTACTGATGTTGACCGGACACTGGCACCCAAAGTCCGATCACTTCACTATTTAGCGTGCGATCAGTTATCGGATCCTGACCAGCGTCCGGTCAGCACCAACCGAACATGTTCGGTCAGAAAACAATCTCTCTAGAACCTCTCTGGAATTGACCGAACGCAGGTACCCAGCGTCCGGTCCACTTTTACTCAGCATTCGATCAGTACCAGACAACTGCAGTTGATTAAATGAACTGACCGGACTCACCCTCCAGCGTCCGGTCACAACCAGACCAACGTCTGATTAATCATTTGACCCTCCATTCACTTCCAACTCAAAATCCTATGTGAATGAAGTTTACTCTAATTGATCTTAGGGCTATTCCTGGGCTATCTAGTGCTAGGTTTGACAAGTGTGCACCACACCTAACCCACTAAACTTACCTAGGTTAAGCTATTAGTTCATACCCCCCTAAATAGTATGGCCAAAGGAAAAACAAAGTCCTAAACTACTCTAAGTGTCTCACCATCACCAAACGACACTTAGAACTAGTCCGTCCTTAAACTTGTCATCCATCCTTTGAAAACCAAATCGATTTTCATCGACAGGGGCATGACAACCATGATTGCCCAATCAATTGCCATTACTATGACCTAACTCAAATTGCCTCTGCAAAACACACGTTAGTCATAGTAATCTTGTGTTGTCATTAATCACCAAAACCCAACTAGAAGCCTAGATGCTTTCAATTATCATCCTTCTCAACCTCCTCCCTTTCCACACGGTATGTCTCTTATGTCATGACATCACCTAGTACTTGGTTAGGGGTAATCTCCTTCAACCCCCCTCTTATGATAAGCAATCTCAACATCTCAAATCTTGAAGATAAGCACATTAAGAACCGATAAGAGACATCATTATCATTGATCTTTTCTCTCAAAGCCTTCAAGTCATTGACAATCACTTGCAACCGATGGAACATCTCTAGAATGCTCTCATCATCCTTCATTTTGAAGCTTGTCAACTTATCCTTGAGGATATACAATTTGGCACTCTTTACCACCGGTGTGCCCTCATATGTTTCCTCCAATCTCTTCCACACCTCATTCGCTCTATCACAATCCTTGATGTGCTCAAACACCTTGGAATCAATGGCACTGTATATGGTGTTGAGAGCCATTGTATTGCATTGCTTGTTGGCCTTGTCTTGCTTGGTGAGATTGTCGGGATCAATGATAGCATAGTCACTCTAGGTCATATCCCACACTTGATCATTGATTGAACCAAGATACACATTCATCTTTCTCTTCCAATAATCATAATGTGTCATCAAAGAACGGTAGTTTACCCCCCACATGGTTGAAAACAACTTGAGCCATAATTTGACACCGAGGTTGTTAAGCCCTCAATCATACGGCGACCACGGCTAAGACACCACTTGAAAGGTCCTAATATGGCTAGAGGGGGATGAATAGCCTATTTAAAAAACTACAAACCAACTAGAGCAATTTGATTAGTATGACAAATAGCAAAATGCAAACTTGCTCTAGCTCTACAAGGGTTGCAATCCACCTATCCAACAATTCTAGTTACTATGATCACTAGACACACAATTTTCTAAGTCACTACTCACTAAGAGCTCTTACTATTGCTACACTAAAGAGCTCCACTAGATGAACTTAAGCTACAAAGCAAGCTCTCAATTCTAGCTACACTAAAGAGCTTACTACAACTAGTTTGTAGGTATGTAATTGAGTAAGGTAATTATACCACCATATAGAGGAGTGAACCAATCATAAGATGAATACTAGATCAATCACCGGGAGAATACCAACGGACAAGAGACAACCAATTTTTCTTCTGAGATTCACGTGCTTGCCGGCACGCTAGTTCCCGTTGTGTCGACCAACACTTGGTGGTTCGACGGCTAAGAGGTGTTGCACGAACCTCGTCCACATAATTGGACACCGCAAGAACCTACCCACATGTGAGGTAACTCAATGACACGAGCACTCCACTAGAGTTATCTTTTTGGCGCTCCGCCAAGGAAGGCACAAGACCCCTCACAATCAATGGGAGATGGCTATGAACAATTACCAACTCATGCCACTCCTCCTCCGCTGCTCCAAGTCGTCTAGGTGGCGGCAACCACCAAGAGTAACAAGCAAATCCAACAGTGAAACACGAACACTAAGTGCCTCTAGATGCAATCACTCAAGCAATACACTTGGATTTTCTCCCAATCTCACAAAGTTGTTGAATCAATGATGGAGATGAGTGGGATGGCTTTGGATAAGCTCATAAGGTTGCTATGTTAATGCAAATGACCAAGAGAGTGAGCTACAGCCGGCAATGTGGCTTAAATAGAGAGCCCACATGAATAGAGCCGTTGGCTCTCTGTTCACTGAAAAATCAGAGCGACCGGATACGCCGGTCGGATTGACCGGATGCAGGACCCCAGTGTTCGGTCCTTAGATTTTTGCCACATGTCACCTATTTTAAATGCTGATCGCCCGATCTCAACGGTCATCAGTCCACTTAAGTTGTGACCGGACGCACCTCTGCGCCAAGACTAGACGCGCCACCGCCTGAATTTGGTCATTTACAGAGAGCTCCCCGAGCCCCTGTAGTGCGACCGGACGCATCCGCTCCTGCATGACTGGACGCAGACCAGCCAGAATTCGGTCGTTTCCAGAGAGGTTCAAGAGCCGGTTTTTCATGACCGGACGCATCCGGTGGCCCATGACCGGACTCAGGTCAGCGTCCGATCAACACAGTCTGTCTCTGTTGCTTGCGTCAGCGTACGTCACTAGGTGACCGGACGCACCCACTACGCGTCCGGTCCCGCTTTCTCTTTAGTGTCCGATCAAGGGACCGAGGGCGGCCTTCACTGCGCGCCTACTGACCGGACGCGGGGTCAGAGTCCGGTCACTGCCCAAGATAGAGTCCGGGCAATAAAACTGAGACCGCGCTACTGATACACTACTGACTGGATGCTGCTCTCTCGAGTCCGGTCACTAGGTGACCAGCGTCTGGTCACTGTTTTTCAGTGACTATCTTCTCCTTCATTTCACCAACTTCTCCACCCTTGCTCAAATGTGCCAACCACCAAGTGTATCACCTTGTGCACATGTATTAGCATATGTTCACAAATGTTTTCAAGGGTGTTAGCACTCCACTAGATCCTAAATGCATATGCAATGAGTTAGAGCATCTAATGGCACTTTGATAACCGTATTTTGATACGAATTTCACCCCTCTTAATAGTACGGCTATCGATCCTAAATGTGATCACACTCTCTAAGTGTCTTGATCACTAAACCAAAAAGCTCCTATTAATTTCATCTTTACCTTGAGCTTTTGTTTTTCTTTCATCTTTAAGTCCAAGCATTTGATCATCACCATGCCATCACCATCATCATGTCATGATCTTTAGTTGCTTCATCACTTGGAGTAGTGCTATCTATCTCATAATCACTTTGATAAACTAGGTTAGCACTTAGAGTTTCATCAATTCACCAAAACCAAACTAGAGCTTTCAACGGGGCACGAGGCGGGGTCCAGTGTGACCGTGTGAGGCACGAGGTGCAGGGGCACACAGCGTGAGGCGCGAGGCACAGGGACGCACAGCGTGAGGCGCGGGGCGCACGCGGCGCGAGGTGGGTCTAGTGCGACCGTGCAAGGCGCGAGGTGCAGGGGCGCGCGGCGGGTCCGTCCTGTCTGACGTCCTGATAGGAGCATTAGCGAAAAAATGATAGATCTAACCCACGAGGACTGCCATGAACCTTTGGTTTGCACTGTAACAAGGAGGGGACATGCTCTCTCGCCTCACTACCATGAACCTGTGTTGACGCTGATCTTACCTAGAAGTGACAAAATGAGTACTCTCTTTTTTGTTAGAAAAGAATGAAAATCTCAATTCCAGATGAGTTAGACAATTTAAAGGTTGGCTAGATTTTTTTAAAAAAGCATCAACATCAACATTTATATCTTAAAATAAGCTTATTATAATAAAAATAGATTCAATAATTAATCGAAGAAATGTTAGTATTTATATATATACATTTGATTAAATTTAGGGTTATTTGATTCTTTGGGAGAGGAGATTTCCAAAAAAAAATTGAATCTGATGGGTGGATGAAGTAAATCACAACGTAAGATTTCTGGGGCTCACCAAAAGATCGCGTTTGGGTCTCATGCTAGTGCTCACCACGCCAAGCGAGAAAATGGAACAAGGTGCAGAGGTGATGTCGGGCAGGGGCAGCTGTGACTGAGCATTTCAAAATGCTGTTCAATCCTACATACGGAGTACTATAAAAACTCCACCGAAAGGGATGCATCTGATTCCCACTCGAATTCGAACACTTCATCCATAAAAAAAATCCACATGGAACAGATGCATTTTATTCATGTGGAGGCATGATTTACATTCAGGAGGGCGACCTAGATGTCCCCTAATGCTTCATCTAGCTCATGAAAATCGAACATGGAAACAGGAGCCACACACTTGATATCTTAGAACTCCTGTACACCGTGGTCGTGACAATATGTAGGAGCATATCTACTTATTATTATGCAGGGACAGGGCTCAGGCCAGAAGATGGTTGTAGGCTGGCTGCATATCTCCTCGCCCACAGATCATAATGGATGATCTCCTCGAGTGACGGGCGTGTTACCAACTCGTTCCGATGCACATCACATGTGAGCTCCACCACCTTGAATATGTCCAGGTAGCTAATCCTGCAAACCAAACGAAAAGGTCAACTGACTTCCTTTGTACGAATATCAAATATGTAACGGATGATTGCAAATTAGTTCTTTTTTTCCCTCTGATGAACTGGCTGTAGTTACAGAACTTTCTCCTACTGAACTAATTGTGTAAAACAATGTGCTTATGCCATGACGAAGTTTTCTCCTCTATCAAATTCTGGAGCATGGTCCTTTACCTCAACAAGTTGAGTGTATAAATCAATACCTTCTCATGCAGAGAAAAACCCGTCTCTATGACCGACACTCTATCCCAATAACCAAACCAGCATATTGGCAATAGCAACAGCAGGCAGACCATTGTTAAGATAAAGTACTTAAAAGAGTGAAAAGCACCAGTGCCCTGAACTTTTCCCTGATCCTCACGTAGGCTCATAATAAACTCTCAAAGTGAGGATCTGGTTCACACCAGGTTCACTCTAGGTTCTCTCTTGGTAGTGCATTCACTCAAACTTTCCCTTTGAGAGTTTATGGACCTAGTTGAGAATCCAGGAAAAGCTTTAGGACCCTCAGTGTATTTAACTTGTATTTAAACAAGGAAAGATAGTTTAAATAAAGATTCTATAGCTATTCTAATATATAATGTAGGATCAAAAGGTGCTTGAGAATAATATCTTTAAGGACATACATTCTCGTACCAACTCACTTTTCTAAAGTAAAGCACAGTAGATGTCCATGGACTTTGTTTTTTTTTTTTTTCATTGCAGCAATTAGCATAACGTATCTTGCCTTAAAATTTGCAGAATATTTCACAAACCAAATCAAAAGATGACATAAAATATGCAATGATCTATCTAGAATAAAGCAGGCAAAAGTTGATATGCAAAAAGAATCATACTTTTCATCAATGAACAACTCCACGGCCTTCTCATTAGCAGCGCTCAGAACTCCTGTCATGGTGCCCCCAGCCCGCCCAGCTGCATAGGCTAGGTCCATTGATGGGTATTTTACATTGTCAGGAGCTTTGAACGTTAGTGAACCCAACCTGTATTAACCAATTGGAACTTAAATCTGAATGCTCAAAAACTGTTAACATGGAATGCTTACTATTTAAGAGATTGTGCAAAGTTTAGTTTCATAACACGTTTTTGTTTTCTTAACATCCTTAATGAAGCATGTTCATGTTTAGCAACCTAACCATGGTTACTACTTGGTTATTACTAAACCAGAAGTGGGTTAGTCAACCAGCTCAACTCATACATATAACTATTCAAAAGGACACCAGAATTGCAATGAGCTTAGGTCAAGGTCCAAGCTTGATGAGCTGTTCGGAAAATTCAGTTGAAGTACAGTCACATATTTGTTTCCTAAAAATTATGAGATGGCTGTCATAATATTTGCTGGTTCAAAACCCGTCAGATGCATTCACAAATGCACACACCAACAGCTGACTCAGGTGCCCCTGACCCATACAGATCTATCAAGTATTGCCATCATATACCAGTAGCTTATTAGAACAATCCCATACTTGCAAAGATCGTTTCCAAATAAAAGCATCAGCTGTACTGCAAAAGTAGCACAGGAGTTGTGAAGATGTCATACTTGCAAAGATCCAGGCGGGGCCACGTGACCTCAGAGCAATAGATTCTATCTGGCCACGATAAGGTGTATAAGATTGGTATCCGCATATCCGGCCATCCCAATTGAGCTAGGACAGATGAATCCTGGGGAAATAGAAGAACATGAATGCTAAAGACAATACTAAACCATATGTAAAGCCATTACAGAAACAATTCTGCATGTAGCATAACAACCTGAAACAATCATAAACTTGAGATTCTGTTCAGATGCTGGCATGCACTAATACAAGAGAATGAGGTGGAAATGAAAATATGCAGCATAGGATTAAGCGTGGATATGTTTCAGTGTACAAAGCACTACAGCTGAGCAGAATATCTCAACATGTGCTTTTTAGTAAAGCATATGACCATGGTTTAGGGCTCACCTGGGTTTCAACCATAGAGTGTATGATAGACTGTGGGTGAATGACAATCTCAATGTCATCATATTCAGCACCAAATAAATAATGTGCTTCAATAACTTCTAAACCCTACAAGACCAAGTCGTCACTTTAGTGATTAATATAATAAAATATGGATTAAATAATTTTTTTTTTAAAAAATGGAGCTCTAAGACACCTTGTTGAATAAAGTAGCAGAATCTACTGTGATCTTCTTTCCCATATTCCAGTTTGGATGCTTTAAAGCGTCAGCAACTTTTACATCTTTCAGCCTGTCAACTGGCCAGTCCCTGTCATGATCAATTGATATGAGATGGATTCGTATGTTTCCAGAAGTACATATAACACATAAGGGATGGACTTGCCTGAAAGCACCACCTGATGCAGTTAAAATAATGCGACGAAGTGCTCCTTCTGGCAAGCCTTGTATACACTGGTACAAGGGAAGCAGACTCTAATAAGCAAAGAATGCCATAAATCATAAAATGCATTGCACATTATTTCAAGTTCAGAATTGTTAGTTTGTTTAAACACCCAAAGCCAAAGGGACTCTAGTCCAACTGGTTAGAGCGTCCCGGCGGCACTCCTCAGGTCCTGGGTTCGACTCCCCGTGGGAGCGAATTTCAGGCTGGGGTTAAAAAAATCCCCTCGTTTGTCCCACGCCAAAGCATAGGGTCTCCTTCTTAATGCAATGCCTGGGGGTGGTCATACCCTCGCAGGTCCAGTTTTTTTTAACACCCAAAGCCAGTACGTATCTTTCCCAACCTTACACCAAACATGCATAATAATAATAAAAGACAGCCGCAGCAACAAGCAACATTTTGTGAGATACCTGAAATATTGCAGAGTGCTCAGAATCAGCAGGAAGAATTTTCACTTTGTGTTTGTGTGCAAGGGGAAGCACAAAAGGACCACCTGCAATAAGCGTCTCTTTGTTTGCCAATGCTATGTCTTTACCAGCTTCGATTGCAGCAACTGTAGGCTAACAGAACAATACAAAGTTACCAAGTCAGCTATATTCACTGAAAAAAATTGCTCATTTATTTGGGTGCACCATACTGCACCCATTTACATAAAGTTCAAATTAATATGGAAATAAAAAAGGTAATATTAAGATACTTGGCAATCTAAAAGTATCACCACCTAGTGATGATGATCCTCCACTTATCCTGATAGGCTGATACTGTACTATAATAAAAATAGGGGGCCATGGAACTCGGTTCTCAGAAGATACAAAATATGGCACTATGGCAGGCAATAGGACAATGACATATATACCACTACCATATGCTTTTTGCATCGAATTAGAGATGCCAAATATGCCTATCTATGTCTGGAAATAAAGTAAAGATTTATCTTCATTGTATACATGATATTGTCGTAAAATTACTTGTACTCCTTTTTAACACCTTCTAACTGTATAAATATAGCAACCCAAAATAGTTAAAATTCGTAGACAATTTTTCTTACTATATATTTGCCATGATTCATGAAATACAAGCGTGTTCACAAGGAAAGATTTATGCAGCCAAATGACATAAGAATTCAGAACGACAGCTTTCTGTTTTCTTAAAAAAGCTTCTACAACTATATCTTAAAAAGGGCGTACCCAGTGCAGAGAGCTCCCGCTCTGTGCGGGGTCTGGGGAAGGGTGTCAGTGACAAGCCTTACCCTCGCCTGTGCAATGCGAGGAGACCGCGACTCGAACCTGGGACCTTCCGGTCACAGGCGGTAAGACTCTACCGCTTGCACCAGGCCCGCCCTTCTTCTATAACTATATCTTAGTGCAGATAAATTTTTTGACCTAACAACAGGAAAATATTACATATAGGCATATAAATATCATTTATACACAAACATTTTATAAATTGTTAGGAAGTATTATTGCAACATTAGATTCTTGGAACACCCAACATAAAGGAAAGCACAAAGAGCAATATGCTAAATAGAAGGGGCATTACCTTCAGCCCTGCACACCCTACTATCCCTGTGACAACTGTAACTGCATCTGGGTGTCGAGCGACCTATTACTCAAAAGTTGAATATTTGAGAAATTTTCAGAGCAAACCTTTAGTTATTTGCAGACATAGGATCATAAGAAAAGCCTTACTTCTATGACACCTTGCTCCCCAGGAATAATTTCTGGCTTCTCATCGCAATCAGCTAAGGCTTCTTTTAGTTCATCAACTAATGATTCGTTTCTTACAGCAACCAACTTAGGTTTGAATGTTTTGACCTGTAGTAAATTACATCCAAAACGCTCAAATGAGTGCATAGTTTTTACCTTACAAGTTTAATGTTCAAATGAGCGTTAAAATCTCTTTCAAGCTTGTAAAAAAAGGGCAAAAAGAAAAGAATATACTAAAAAACATCACTGTACCTGATCAGCTAGAAGCGTGACATTGGATCCAGCAGCAAGAGCAACAACTCTGAACTTATCAGGATTCTCCGCAACAATGTCCAATGTCTTTGCATTATGTAAAAGATGGAATATTAGTGCTGCAGAATATCAGTGTCTCTAGTTTCATACCTATCAACTTATCATAAGGTAAATGTAAGAGATGTCGATTAACATCAAACAAATTGTTATGAGCAACATGTTGACTAGACTTGAAACCTGAAGCCCACAAGTTACAGAACGATGAGAATATTATTACATCAAACTACAACGAATGATCTGCATGCAAAATATACCCATTCTACTGGTTCCAAACAGATGCATATGCACCAATTCGCTAAAGTTTGATCTATCAACTACCAACATTATCTGCACAGCTAACAGAGCAATGTTATGGAATGACAAATTTCATCCATGAGTCTTCGATTAATCCCTTTACCTGTGTTCCTATGGAACCAGTTGATCCAACAATCGAGATAGGCTTTGGGCCATCCCATGACCTCCGGCCAGGCTCGGCAACAGCTCGCCCAGGCCATGCTGGTGGTGGAGCCTGTTGCATGGAACAGCATGTCCTTCTCAGTGAAATAGCTCGTTTGCCCTTCCTTTGAAACGTAAAATCCACTACAATGAGACAGATCAAAGTAAGAATAGAAAAACAACTCTACTAACCACAATTTACAACACAAATAAGTCTCTGTCACTAAGAAAGACCGTTGCAATCGTGCGTGACTGCAATATGGTCCATAAAGTGGACGAGTTTAAACCCTGAATTATTGACCTGATTTGACCAATTTTGTAAACATTCAAGTAAACTTCAATACCATGTGCACCGACCAGTTAACATAACCGGGCGTCACAAGACAACGGTGCTACCACCTCTGGATCATATCAAATCACTAGAGAGTATAAACTGAATTGGAACCTGTGAGGAATATATTCGAAGAACAGTATATATTCCAACGGCTGAAGTAGCAAAAGGCAAGTTGAGGCCCATATATTTCGGAATTTAATTCACCCATGTGAAGTGATGACGAAAGAAGCGATTCAAGACACACGTAAGAAGCGATTCCAGACACAGAAGAGGCCGCATAACATTCTGGAAATATCGGCCCTGTAACCCGCGTAGCAGAAAATTCTATGTTTTATCTCAGAAGAGTGAAGGAGCTACAGTATAACTTTTTCCCCAGAGAAAAATTCTGCCTTTTAGGATGTCAAAATCATAACAGTTATTAGAATCAGAGTTTGCAACTTTACAATGACTATACCCTCCGAGGCTCGCAGTTCCCATGCACTCTGCACGGAGACGGGGCCCAACCATACTAGTAGTGTTTCCTATAATGGTAGACGAGGCATAGCCAAGGTTTTCATTTTCAGAAATTAAAATTTATCAGGGATTATAGATAAAAAGGATAAACATGATATATCAGAAATATCGGATCAAATTTAAATAAAATCTAATTTAAATTTAAATAAATTTAAACAAAATTTGTACGAAAAAGATAGATATTTCTTTATCGGCACCTATAGATAAAGAGGATATATCGGAAATATCAGGAGATTTCGGCCGATATTGGCCATGGGCATAGCCACCAAGTGGGAAGAACGATGAACAACAGGACAGCACAAAGACCTCCTAGTCTTTGCAGAGCGATACATAACAATTCGCACGGTGACACACATCGCAAATCGCTTGGAATGGAACCCAGAAATATCAAATTAAATCGATGGGAATGGGGTCAAGAAGAGCATCGAACTGGTCAGAAAACACGGGACGGCAAAGTCGAGTGCATCAGGCCGGAAAAGCAAGAAGATAAGCTCATGCACCGATCGGGAAAAAAGGAGGCACCGAAAGAGGAAAAGATCCAACCTTTGTGCTGGACGAAAGGTCCCCTGTTGGAGTCGAGGAAGGAGACGGCGCTGAGCTCCCCCCGGAACGACGCCTTGAGTGTAGCCATCCCGGCTTGTTAGCGAGGCTGTGGTAATGGCCGCTGGGCGAGGAGGAGGAGAGGGAGGGGAGCGGTTGTGGCGGCCGTCGCTAAGGCCGAAGCGGAAGCGATGGCGGCGACGGGGATGGACGAAGCGAGATTGCGCCTGGCGAGTTTTATAAACAGAGGACGGAGGAGGGGGTGTGTGGAGGGAGAAGTGGAGATAAGAAGACGAGATGGGAATCTGAGAGTCCTATGGATGCCGCCGCAAGCGGCCGATGCCCGCTCGCCTGCTCCGCTCTCAGCATGGGATTTTGTATTGCTCGCTCTGTGACTTGTGAGTTGTGACTCAGGAGCGTGGACGCACTCACAGACAGTCGGCTGGTGATAGTGGCTATAGGGTGCCTTCTGGCCAGTCAGTCACAGAGTCACCAGTTCACCACACATGGACTGGGATAACCCTGCCAGTCAAATTTTTAGCCATGTTTAGTTGGCTTTTTGGCTGCAGTTTTGCGTCTCAGCTCCGTTCGGCTTACCTTAAAAACTGACTTTTTCAACTTCTTTTTTCAGCTGAAACAGTGTTTTTCTCTCACAACAATTCAGCTTTGGCTTATTTTTTCAACCAATTTTAGCCAAGCGAACGGGGCCTCAAAAGTCAGAAACCAACCAAATGGCTTCCACTCAAAAGTTTCAACAAAAGCAATTTTGGCTAGTACAATTTCCACATTACCTTCAGGGCTACTTTTCAACGACTGTGGGATGGAATTTTGCGCGAAAATCACCTAACTACCACCGGTTATGATGCATATTGGTTATAAGCACAACCGCCACGTGGGTGGGCGCAAGCTCCACCGCCGAACATGCGAGTGCGAGCACTGCTTATGGGGAATGAACGTCGGAGGACGCTTGGTCTGGCATGACAACTCGGAGCTCTGCTGGGAGGAAGAAGAAGAGACGGGTCCGCTCGTCAGTGAGTGAGGGAGAGTGTTGAATAGGAGACCTATGGATGACATGTGGGATCTCCTCATAAGTGAGAGAGGCTGACAAAAGTTCTTCCAGAAGAACAATTGTTCAATCAAACGGCTTTTAGTTTTCTCACGGCTCATAACCCACAGCTACTTTTACATAACCCATAGCTCACAACAGACCTTTTTTACGAGCCACGGCCTAACCACGGCCAAAAGCTACTCGGCAGGGGTGCCCCATCCGCGTCTGCTCCCCGTCGCGAGCAGATCTGCACCATCCGCGCTCCGTCTCTTCTGCGAGTGCTCAACTTGCTGTTGCTTCTTTCTCGCCGAGGTGGTTAGTGTGTTTCTGGTTGCTATCACAATCCTGCATCATATATACTGCATGGGTGAATACAGTCTCAGTTGATGTATTGATTTGAAAATAATATTGTTTGGTTGGTTGCATGGATGGATATGCGTGCTCTTCACCAGAGGATGACATGTGAACAAGCATAAGATGCACTACATCCAACCAGTCAAGATGGACAATGAAGCTCATTTTGAGCCTATCCACTGGGCTCGAATGAGGACACATTTTTGCATCCGATCATGCAGGCTTCACTGGCCATCCACCCATGTTCGGATACGCTCAAACAGACACACTGAGGCGAAACAGAATGAGGTTGTATTTTTGTTGGATCAAGTGAATCGACACGTTTAGGTGGGATTTTCTCTGGAAGGGAGATGATCCTAAAAAGGTCAGTAGGGGCACTGCCTGGTCAAATGGCATGTCACATGTCGCCCAAAGGACAAGGGAGGCTTAGAGTCATTGATCTAGAAGCTTCACGAGAGCATTGAGAGTAAGATGGATGTGGTTCAGCTAGAAGAACTCAGAGAGGGCTTGGATGGGGCTAGATACCCCGTGCGACAAGACAAACAAAGACTGGCAAATTTCTGGCTCTCATCATGGTTGCATGACAAAGCATGAAGAAACATTGCCCCAAATCTATACACAAAGGCGATAAAAAAGAATCACAGTACAGAAGATCCTTAGCAACAACCAATGGAATAAACACATTCTACCATATCTCAATAGATACTGAAATCAAAGAATTTGTAGCGCTATGGGAAGAAATTGCAGAGGTGCTAAGGAACATAGATGATGAGGACCAAATCACGTGGAGATGGACTAGTGATAGAGAGTACACGACAAGCAACACGTATAACATTCAGCTCACGAGAAACTAAAACAAGTTAAGAATTAGTTCTATATGGCGTACTAAGGCTAAACCAAAATGTCGTTTTTTCGCTTGGAACTTATTGCATTGCAAAATCCTTACGACGGATAATCTCTAGAAAAGGCGGGCAGAATGATCCTATATGCAAACTTTGCAACTTTGTCCAAGAAAATCCAAAACACCTTTGCAAAAGATTGTAGTTATACTAAACAGGGTTTTGAACATTATCATTGGGTGGTTCAACTTAACCACAATTAGCAATGCCATCCATCATAGCACTATTTATACCTGTTAGAGAAGATGAAGTCAAATTTTGTAGATCAAAGGAAGGAAATTGATGGCATCATCGTCTATTTCTGGTGGAATATATGGAAGGAACAGAATTGAAGAACTTTCCAACATGAAGAAAAATGGCTAGATGAAGTAGCTTTCTTGATTAAAGATGATATACAATAGTATCAACTAGCCAAAGCTCAAGATCGAAATGTCTAGCCATCGGGACGAATGTTACCTACTACATGAGAAGAAGGTATTGCGCCATGTGTTGTTTTTAGTTGTTTTTAAAAGGCTTAGTTGGCACAGAGTTGTGTTCATTTGGTGTCCTCTAGTCGAGAGATGTTGCTCACCATGTCTATTTTTCATATATGCGGTGGGTTGTGTTTAGTTGTGTGTGTGCCCCTCAGAAGGAGGAGGCATTTAACTTATATCTATTTTTTGTATTGCTCGTTTTCTTCTACTAATATAAATTCGGCAAATCTCTTGCCGACCTTCCAAAAAAATTATAGGATGCATCCCTACTTAGTAACAATGCCTTTTAAGCTAATAAATGAAGATTGATTATGGCAAGAGTTTCTTAGGACGAAGTCTCTTAAAAAACAAAACAATTGGTGAAGTTCAATGGAAATTAGAAGATTCAAACTTTTGGTAGAGGCTTGTGAACGTTAATGACAACTTCCTGGATCTATCTGTCGGGTTCATAAACCCGGGGTCCCCAATGGACCCGCTTTCCTACAAAACTCAGCCCAGCAGGCGGCGCAACGATAGCACATGCCTTGGCCGGCTCATATACATAATGATAGACCAAGACCACGATCTGGTCCTCGACCGACACCTCCGGCCAGGAGATCTGGTCGAAGCCGCGGGCTCCGCCTCACTTGACCTCTGGGTCGCGGGCTCCGCCTCGCCCGGCCTCTAGGTCGCCGACCCCCTTTCTCTGACCGAGGATACGCTGGACCTCTGCTCGCCTCTCTTTTCCGATCGACATGGTCGGGGCCGACTGGGAACAACCGACCGGGGACACCCTTTCGATATGGACCCGGGGAGCAGGCGAAGCAGATAAGGTAAGGCGCTCAAGTCAACCGCAATACCGAGGATCGTACCCTGCCATACCCTGCGCACCTGCTGGATGGTGCTGCCAGGCCATGACAGACGGACACTCTACAACCTTCCAGACGTGTCAGAGCATAAACAGTGTTGTGGACGTCGTCGTTTGCCATACCAGGCAAATACGGTAGAGCCTGCCAGACGCGTCTAGGCATAAACAGTATTGTGGGCGCTGGCAGCCATCCCGTACCCAAAGGGTGAGCAACAAGACTAGGCAGCACACGTATACACACACTCTCTCTCTTTCTCTCTGACTTGTAAGGCCCTCTTTCAACTATAAAAGGGGATGTGCTCTCTCGCTGGCTCTCTCTCTCAAAGACTATCTCGATGACTCGAGAACACAACAGCTCAACAAGTTTTAGAGACACACAGAGCATACGCTCCAATACTTAGCATACATTAGAGCCCCCGTCACTCTGGGCCACTCGGTTCAGAGTCCGACCGGGCCTCTAACACCTCCCTTCTCATTCCTATTTGTTTGTAACCCCACAGCAAACTATGAGCACCTGGGCTCAGGAATAAAGTCATCGACTGACTGAAACTGGACGTAGGGCACGTTGCCTGAACCAGTATAAATCTTGTGTCATTGAGTGGTAGGCCACATCCGATCATAATGCGCGGCAAAACTACAAATATTTACTCGTTGGTCACTTTTCGCACCGACACTATCCAATTTTAATTTTCACAATAGCATCCAAATTAGGTTGTAGGAGAATAAGTGGTTAGAAAACTTTACTCTCAGATAATAGTATGCTTCTTTATATAGTTTTTTGCTAAAGGAGTAAGTAACAAAGAAACCATAAAACACCGATCTTTTAAATGCCATGTTGCAAAAATTTATTTGGGGTCATTCAAGTTGCATTTGATTTACAATCATCAAGTAACATGGCGGATTTTCTAGGAGTTTGGCTTTAACAAGTAGACCCGAAAATACAATCTCAAATTTGCATGAGAGCAAGTGCATTATTTTGGTCTACTTGGCTGAACACAAATGACGTGGTCTTTGAAGAAAAGAGATTATATTCTTATTTACAGGTTATTTTCAAATCCATCTACTACTCAGTCTTAGGCCATTCTTCAAAAGGAAAAGTGACAAACCAAGTTTAAAGTGGACACGCTATATGCTAAACAGCAATGGAGATTTTCACCGAGCATGGATGGATGGTTGTCATCTAATAGGCTTAGCAATTAATTAATTTGTCGCTTCTTCTCTTTAGTTTCTTTTTGAGAGCTTGTTTCAAGCATATGGAATGTAAGAATGATTGATTGTGTGCATAACTTATGTGGTATGATAATAATTTCCTTTTCTAGAAAAATGATCTTTGTAGTTTTTAAGGTTTGACATAAAATTAACTTAAATAACATATTTTTTGTAACTAGAGGGAGTATATAGAGTATATAAACCCCATATGTACCGCGTGCTGCAATTTGTGGATGTACTCGTGCTCAAGGCCCAGAGATAACCTAGGACTTAATTGATTTCATATTTATGGCTTAGACTCAGTCGATTTCATATATACATCATCGAACAGGGTAATGTCGATGAGAGTTACTTTAGACTATTACTTGTAAGGACATAGGTCGATTTAATAGTTTAATAGATTTAACAATTTTGTCAATTATAAATAGTCTACTAATTTGACGATAGATGTTTGTAGTTATTTTTATAATTTCTATAAAAATTATTTTTTTCTAATAGCACGTGTAATGTAGATTAATGTGTGAAGGCTTTAAATAAATATCTACTTTGCAGTTGTTTTCTGCGTTGTCAATTGAACGTCGACCGAGATCAATCGGGGTGTGATGTATTTAAGAAAACAGTTGGCTTAGTGCCTAATTATTTGTCTATACTAAGCAGCTAGCTCACATGATCGAGATCCTTAGGTGGACTAATGCCTAAAATTTAGCTGGACATGTTCTAACTAAAAATGAGGTGAAGCTTGATTAGGTGGCTTTGCAAGAACTAGGGAGGAACACAGAGTTATGTACTTTAGGCTAAACATATATTAAAACTTTAGAAGATCAACTTTTCAAATTGGATATAAATCAAACAAAACCAGACAGTGATATATATAAACCTCCATAACATTCTCTCTAAGTATTTTCATTGATAACCACTAAACCATTAGGGGCTTAAGCATTTATGCCCTCGTTTTTAAGTGAAATTGTGATTTTGCCTCGATTTTTAAACTTTGTGATTTTACCTTGCCTTTTCGAACTGAACGAAGAGCCTGCCCCATTCCGTGAAATTCAGTTAACGGTGTTAATTTTTGGATGAATAAACAAGTTTTTCCATGTGATTTTACCCCTGTTTTGTTAGAGAACTTTGTGATTTTATCCCTATTTCAAGATTATTGTTTTGACATATTTGGTAGGGATGTTTTCAACAAAATTAGGCACAAGTTTATGCATTCTTTTATTATTATAAATTTGGGCAAAAGTTGCAAAATTTTATAAAATTTGGACGACACTTATGCCAAAATTCGGACAAACACAATTTATTATCATCAAACCATTAGAGAGGTCTTGTAGCCACCAAGATGGCCATGCGCCCACCTGGTGTGCACCTAGTGGACGGGGCAGGGACGCCGCATGCCCAGCCGAAGGGGTAAACGGAAGCTTCAATTCAAAATTATGAGGGGCAAAGTCACAAAATTAAAAAAAAATATGGGTAAAATCACTATCGCGCTCTAGAGTCTAGGTAGAACCACCAAATTTCCAAGCAAGCAATTAAGTAACGATGTGATGCAAAGGTAGACAACAAATATTTCATAATACACTTGCTCTGTGTATCTTTAGGATAAATAGAAGCATCAATAAAAGAGTTTTCCTTAAAAAATCAAGAAATCTATTTGTACTGTTCTTCTCATTTTATTGTAGCTCGTACATGAAACAGTATCCGTGACTCCGCACATACGGCACACGCAACGCAACACTAGCGGGCGATAAATGGGGGCAGCACTAGACAAGGTTAAATAGGAATATTCAGTCATTCCACCCCTGATTTGATTTTGATCGCAGGCAGGCACTAGGCATGCGAAAGGCGTGGTCGGCCACAGGAGGCCCGAGGGGACGACCGGCTACCTAACAAGTGGGTGGTGATCCGGAGCAAATGCCATCTTCCTGCTGCCACTCACTACTCTCCGTACGTCTGTCCATCTCCATTAGTGCTCCCAGTCATCCGCTAGCGTGATTAGAGTAGAGGATTAACTAACCTATCTATCTAGGGCATGTCGTCGTGGATCCGATACACTGCGTGCGTGCAGTGGCTTCGCATGAACCGAAAGCATGGTGCCTTTTTGACTCGCTTCAATGAGATGCGATTAATTTGGACACGGCACGAACCGATGGCACAAAGTGAGAAGGAACGTGGAGGATGACCAGGTCAGGGTGCGCGTCTCAGGATCATCTGACGGCCAGTGGCGAAGCTTGAACTTGATATTAGGGAGAGCAATCTATTCTTAGCATGCATCTTATATATATTAGCTACATAATTAAAAATGTATGTATAAATAAAAGCAACAGTATCAGGGGCAGTATAACTTATATATATAGATAGAACCCACTAAGAGTCATTCATTTTGATTTCTCTGCAACCACATTGAGCCATGCATGTCATCTCAATTAATCTTGTCTGTTGGATTTCATTAACTAGCATAATCTCTACCGTCCATATACCATAATTAATATGATCAATGGACGAACGTCAGGTATCTTCTAAACTTCCAGTAAAAAATTAAACAAAAAGTTACGTAGAGGTCTTAGCAGGCATTACACTAGCATATCAACACTATCTTGTATGTTATGCTCAGGCTGCTAACGTGGAATAAAAGAGTGTTGCAGGGCTGCTATATTTTCCTTTTTTCTCGACCATACCACGAGATATGTATTTCGGCCTCGTTTAGATTGCGAAAAAATTTCAAACCGATGAATAGTAGCATTTTTGTCTTATTTGACAAATATTGTCCAATCGTGGACCAACTAGGCTCAAAAGATTCATCTCGTGATTTCGAACTAAACTGTGCAATTAGTTATTTTTTTTACCTATATTTAATACTCCATGCAAGCGGCTAAAAATTGATGTGATGGAGAGAGAGTGAAAAAACTTGGAATTTGGATGACATCTAAACAAGGCCTTCATTAAGAGGAAGCAGAGTTTTTCAAATCACGATCGGTAGGGTTGCTATATTGGCCTCGTTCGCTTGTCTTAAAAATGGCTTATTCAACTTCTTTTTTCAGCCGGAACAGTGTTTTTCTCTCACAACAATTCAGCCGGAACAGTGTTTTCGGTCAGTTTCAGCCAAGTTTCAGACCAGCGAACGGGGCCATTTTCAGACAACAACTCACAAGAGACAACTAGTATAATAAAAAAAAACTTACAAAAGACAAGAACAATTTTTTCTGTAGCCAAACAATGACAAAATTATATATGTTGCCTGAACAAGAACAAAAAAAATCAGGTATTTGAAATTCAAGAGAAGTGGCGGTATATATACTCCCTCCGTCCCTAAATAATTGTCGCCGTTGGAGTAATCTGGTATTATTCGACAATTCAGTATGCCATGGAGTAATCTGGTATCGAGACTCCCTTAATCTGTCCTGCATCATCCAAGTTTGCATACAAGGCAACTTCAAAGTTCTGTAAGAAAAATATCGGTACTAAGTGCAGAAAACATGGCAAGCTCACTACTGGTACGGTATGCCATTTTGTTTAAATGCATATTTTTGGTAGTTTAGTGTGGCTCACCTCAGTAACAATAAGTCGCTCCTGCAAATGCTTAAACAAAACCTACAGGGAAAGGTAAAAACGTTAGAAAATGGATAGCTCAGATACTGGTTTCAATTTAATTATATTAGATACAATGTAGAAACAATTTGGTCGCAGGTAATAAAATTTTAATTGATCTCAGATTGCTTTGTATATGATTAACGCATGGCATGCTATGTTTGTTGAATACTTCGTACAGGGAATAGAAAATGTATAGCACTTAAAACAATTTCGTCTTTTAACCTTATTTTCCCTTGAAATCCAATAATAAAGTAGGAACAATTGTGATGCATGCTAAATGACAGTACTCTTGCCACAGCACATACAAGAAAACAGAGCATACCTTTAAATTACTAACAATTGACTGACCATCGAGAACTGAAGGCTGGAGGTCATCATATTCAGATAGAAGAGGAAGCAAAGAAGATATGAAAATTGATCTTTCTTGTTGGGCTGCCTGGACAGTAACATAAGTAACACTTAGGATCGTTTCCATTTTTTTATTAGTAAATCCAAACAATGAACACACCATGAGATAAACTGATATTATTACTGTCCAGGAAAGAAACTTACATCAACATTAATAACAACCAACCCAAGCATGTGTATGGAAAGCACCTCTTTATCTTACACTTTTTTCATCCTAGTTTCATGTAAAAGTGTTCACTAGGGGGTGCTATGTTTGGAATGTGAGGGCTTATAAGCTGGTCCCTAAGGGTGCGTTTGGGAGCGCTCCATGGAGCGGATTCTCGAAGAGAATCGCTCCCTGGCTGCCAAACGGTTTTTTCAGAGTGAAGTGATTCTCTGCTGATTCTGTGAAGTGATTCTCTGAAATGAACTAAGAGGCTGAGAGCTGAAAAAAGTAGCTTCTCCTGATTCTGTGAAGTGATTCTGATTTTAAGAGTTTATGCTAAAGAATCAAAGAGAATCATTTTCAGCCTCAGAATTACTTCACCAGAGAATCAGGGAGCGCAGCTGGAGAATCGAATCAGGGAGCACAGCTCTGCCAAACGGACCTTAACATTTCTTAACTTTTCATACCAAACTAAACCCGTCGCACTAAGACCTAGGAATACATGGGCCAACATTAATAATAACGGGCTGGGGTATTGAAAATAGTTTCCATAAGAAACGACTGAACCACACAGCATAAATGTACAAGCCAAATCTAGCTCTAGAACCTAGTACATGTTATGGTGATATCTCAATGTATAATGTATTTATAATTGAGGCACAATCATGGCAATGAATCATCCTACCTGGTGGTTAAGATGAAATAGTAAAATACAGTTGTTCGATAGAAATCATTTGGTATTCAGTCTACCTTCAGTACTAAGGAAAGACAACACAAAGAATCCCTACGCCAAAAACTTGTGTCAAGGAGCTACAAGCAATCACGTGTTCATAGCTATCTTCAGCTACTGCAATAAAGATTTGGCTATACAAATAAAGAATGTGTTGCATTCCGACTTGAGCTTGTACCACAGAATCGGCTCAAATTTTAAGTAAGCACTGAAATTGAACATTCAGACTTTTGGCAACAGAACATTTTTTTTCATGCTACAACAGAAGTCATGCTATGATCGTACACATTTAAGGATATTTTACATAAGCGGGATGTTTAATTAAGATGGAAAACATGCATAAGAAGCATCAAGCTTGTGCATATTTGATATTCCAACTGTGAGCTGAGAGTCAAACGAAGATACAATTATACAATCCATTATATAGCGCATGAAAGCTACCTGCAACGCATACGTGAGACGGATGTTTTCCTCAATAATGTCTTGCCTGTATGACAAAGCTTTTGATGCTGCATCAATTAAATCTTGCTGCTGCTGGTCAAATGCCTGAAAACAACTATTAAGATGAGATGATAAACACATTCCAAGGAACTATTCACTTCCGATAGAATGAACATCTTACCATACGCATATAAGAAATCCGTTTTTCTAACTTGTATTTATCATCGAGTATCTGCGCTTCCTGTCAGGAGTTGTTTGTGGTCAACAGAAGCTCAAGAAGGAAAATACAGTTAAGTGGCCTTCACGTGTGAAAAATGTTTTACCTTCACAGAGTAATCAGCAAGATGCTTTCTTAATTGTGCAATCTCTTCTTCCCCTTCTTTGACCTTAACAGTAAGGTCCTGTGTAGGACCTATCATTCTTAGGAACAGCATATCATAGGTATGCAGAATTGCGGATGGCGCTGAACGAGAACTAATTTACCTGCTTCCAGGATATGTTCGAGTTCATCTCTGAAACTGGTAATAACCTAGAATCATAATCTCCGTCTTTTCTATGCCTGTAATGAACCTTTTATATCTTATAAGGCAACTAAAATAACATCCCAAGACAGAAACATAGACATGTGCTACTTTACCTATTTGGAGAAAGGGACCGAGATGAGGGAGTAGAGAATTGTGATGGGCCACCACTATCAACAGCAGTCTGTTCTCCTAATGATCTTTTAAATGCTCCATTTGCCTGGGGACTGTCAAGGTATTTTTGTTTCAAGCTTTCCTGAGTCAGAGGCTCTCTACTTTCAAAACTTCCATTCTGACGATGGATCAAGGTACTTTGAGGATTTAGTGAAGAGCTGAAGCCATCCATTTTATTAGAAACAGAATTGCGCTCTTGACCTAATCCACTGAAAGAACTTTGGGATGTAGCACCTTCGGTCTGAAAAAAAAGGAAGCACATTCCAAAACAACCACTTGATGCCCACGAATATGCCATAGAGGTACAATTCTAGATGTTATATGTCAAGCAAGAGTTGTGGTTTTTCATCATGATGCAATGAGACAAGCTGATTACAGCACAGGCTACAGAGACATTATTTTCAAATAAAACAAATCTATTGGTATGTTTGATACAGAAATATAAACATATCGAAAGCTCTAGTCAATGCAAGTACCATCATATCCAAAAAAGATTGTGGTAAAAAATGCTCGACTGTGTTGCTCTGTTGCTCCTTACACCAAATTTTATTTTTAGAGAAAAGGTCTCCCAAGCTTTATTTCAAGGAAATAAAGCGCAAACGTGCAGGTTCTTACAACATATTCTAGGCGCGTCCGCCAAAAGTATCTAGGTCTTTTACACCAATTTCGTGGAATAAGACGGTGGGAAAGCCCCAGTACTAGTGCCCCCATGGTATTGCACTAAGAAGAAACTCTCAGTCAAACTGACCGAGAAGACTATTTTGGTAAAAGAGAACATGGTAAAACCAGTCACCTCGAATGGAACTTAACAGATTTCATCCTAAGCTTTGCCACTAAAAAATTTCTGTGGGCATAAATCCAAAAAAAAAACGTAGGTAGCAAGGAAGGTACATGACATCCTTGAACTTCAATAGGATGGAAATGGTAGAACGAGATCATGGTGTGAAGGATATTATGCCTCTGTTATTACTATAAGGATTTAAATTCTGCATGGAACAGAAACAGACTTACCATCCTCTGTAGCTGTTGTGTTTTCCTCATCAGCTCTTCCTTGAGCCGGTTATTCTCTTCCAGCTGAAATGGAATAAAACCACACGAAAAAACAAAATAAGCTGGTATTTATTTATTTATTATTACATTTTGGTTGTTGGGACAACAAACGAACCGAAACTGGTGTGGGTTAGAGGTGAAGCGATGGAATTCGAAGAGACGGAAGGGAAGCGGGGGATGGAGCAGTTACCTGGCTGCGCATGGTGGCCTCGGCGCCCTCGACGGCGCGCATGACGCTGACGAGGTAATCGGCGCTAGGCACACCGGCGGCGGCTGCGGCGGCGGCGGCGCTCTGGTCCGCGGTGTCAGAGAGGGATGCCGCGGCGAGGCCGTCGGCGAGGTGGTCCATGGGCGGGCGGGCGCGACGTGAGAGCTTCCCGCAGCGTAGCGTAGGGTTCGGGGTGCGGCGGGTCCGAGACTCGTCTCTAGTCGGTACTCCACACTGGCTTTTGCCGGTGGAATTTAGCGGAAGGAACCGAAGCCAGCGGTGGTGGTGGACTGGACGCGACCCGCGGGCGAGCGGTGCTGCCGCGTGAGCGTGAGGACGGAATCGATTCGAAATATGGAATCGGAGTAGTTATTTCGAAAAGAAACGTGGAGCCGAATGGTGGAATTGGTCAGCCGCCGGGGACGGGGCGGCCGCGGGCGGACGGGGGGGGTCACGGGTGCCGCGCGGAGGATGGAACCTTGGTGAAAAGGACGGGGAGGGGAGAGGCGGGGTGGGTTGGTACGCGCGGGCGCGGCGGAGATGATGGTGTGACTGCGCCATGGATTTCATGATGACGAATGCAATGAATGTGAATAGCTTTCATTCGATGCGCCCGTGGCAGTGTAGGGATGACAAGGGAATGATGGTCGGCCCCTCTCTCGCTGTGCTTTCCTCGTCTTGCGCCTGGTTTAAAACCGGGCTAAAGTTACGTCATATCATGTGTCATAAAATAAAATTACAGAAGTTATCGGTACTTCGTGAGACGAATTTATTAAATCTAATTAATTTGTCGTCAGCATATGTTACTGTAGCTGTACTGTACCACATTGTCAAATTATTGACTAATTAGACTTAAAAAAATATTTTATAAATTAATCGTAATCTGTGTAATTAGTTATTTTTTAATCTATATTTAATACTCTATGTATGTGTCTAAATTCCGATGAGATAGGAACTAAACTCTTGGGAGACGAACTAAAAAAGACCGACCTTGGTCTTGCATTTCCCCACGAGCACGCGGGCTTCATCTTCCCGTCTTGAATCAGCACGTCCATTTTTTTTACGAAATCTTCGAGACAGAGCTCAAAAATCTCTCTCCATACGAAATCTCCTTTGCAATTGTTGCCATAATAAAGAAAGAGAAATGCTAAATGAAACTTGTATTCCTCTCCCTCTCAAGACTCAGATTTCTCTCCATCTCCCTCTCATTCTTCTCTATCTCCCATCTCTTCTCCTCTTCTTCCCCAACTCCGGCGGGCTTAAAAGGGGCTCGGTATGTCACCCAGTAGGAGGGCGGTGGTTAGGGTTCCAGCGGCGTAGGAGGTTGTCGGGGGCAGTTCAGGGGGGCGCCCATGGCCATGACGGCGGCAGGGGAAAGGGAAGAAGGAGGTCGCCACGGGCACGGTAGGGTCTTGTCGGAGCTCCACGGCGACAGAGCTCTCGCCAGACCTTATCACGCCACGGTGGGGTGGTGGGCGACGACGGAGGGTCAGGATGAGGAAGAAGGTACGGAGGGAAAAAATCGAGTGCTCGGCACCGGTAAAACATGTAATGCAAGTGCTGGATAGACAACTCCTAAAGAAAAGCTATTAGCTTACTCCTATTAAGTGGTTGATAGAAGGGTTATTTGGATCTAGGCCATTACAATTATTCAGGTTTTGAGATACGCCATTACAATTCGCCTATTCGAAGATCTGCCATTGTAATTCGATCCCTCTCAACTATGACATTTTCTACACTAGACGCGTACAAGGGCCACTATCAGACGCGTATACCTACTGGAACATGTATAGGAACACATATGGACATGTATAGCCCAGTGGGCGCGAGGCGAAGCAATGGCAGAGCGACGGCGCTCGCTGCAGCGACCAGCGCGCGAGGGAGGAGCCCATCAGCGTGCACCTGCCCTATCTCATCGTTGCTGCCTCCCTCCCTGCCGTCCTGCATCTCGCCTGCTCAATCTCGCCGGCGCTGCCTCCCTCCCTCCTGTCCAGATCGTAGCCGAGGTGTGTTGCGTCTTCACGGTGAAGACGGTGGCGTCCTTATCTCCCATGTCTGACGCGCGGGTCGTGCTGCACGCCGAGCACGACGTACAGGAGCAAGTCCCCAGTGGCCTCGTGGACAAGGGAGTTGGCAATGAGGCCGTAGCGCACGACGCTGCCCATAGCGCTAGTGTCCAGCGGCTCCACAGCGCCGCCCATCTCTGTATGCAGATCAAAGGATGAGCCACCGACCCACCGTCGATGTTGATGTGCTCTGCTCTGGTGCACGTAGGTAGAGAGAGAATCTAGGCCAAAGAACGGATTTTTCTTTTGTACGGTGGTGTACCTTACCTGTAATCCAGGAGAACCAAGCAGAGGTGGGCGCGGTGGAGAGCGCGACGACGTGATCTACTCGGGCGCCCAGCCCGTGACGCGGTGCAGCACCTACGAGTCCGTGTCCGATAGGTCCACCACGTGGCCCATGTCCCTGACCACCACCATCGACTGCAGGCTCCGTCTCGTGCGCTTGGGCACAGCGTGTCCTCGACCTCCACGCGTGCCGTGGCTGCGGCGATGAAGAGGGAGGACACACAGGAGAAGACTGTCGTGGAGGCCAATGCCACGCAGCTGCATCGACGACAACAGTGGCGATGGCCGCCGCATCCACGGCGAGGTCGTCGGGTGGGGCAGGCATGGTCTTGGCGGCGCGGGCTGTTGAAAGCTCTAGATTGGTTTTGGTGAATTGATGAAACCCTAAGTGCTAACCTAGTTTATCAAAGTGATTATGATATAAGTAGCACGACTCCAAGTGGTGAAGCAAATGAAGATCGTGACATGACGATGGTGTTGCCATGGTGATGATCAAGTGCTTGGACTTGGAAAAGAAGAAAGAGAAAAGCAAAAAGCTCAAGGCAAAGGTAAAATTGATAGGAGATTTTCGGTTTAAGTGATCGAGACACTTAGCGAGTGTGATCATATTTATGATCGATAGCCATACTATTAAGAGGGGTGAAACTCGTATCGAAATGCGGTTGTCAAAGTGTCACTAGATGCTCTAACTCATTGCATATGCATTTAGGATCTAGTGGAGTGCTAACACCCTTGAAAACATTTATGAAAATATGCTAACACATGTGCACAAGGTGATACACTTGGTGGTTGGCAAATTTGAGCAAGGGTTAGAAACTTCACCGATGGAGTGCGGACAGTCCAACGGTGCCACCAGCGCCCTATACAGAAAAGATAGGGTTTCACAGAGTGCACCAGACACTAGTCTCAACTAGACCGGAGCGTCCGGTCAGTGGAAGCAGTGAAGACGTTGGCGTCAGTTTTTGACCGGACACTGGGTCACTTCGTGACCGAACGCTGGTGGGGTGAGTCCGGTCTTGCTGATGTGGTAGCGCACAGAGGAGACAGTGAGTGACCGGACGCTGGGTGAGTCCGATTAGGCATGATCGGACGCGTCCGGTCGTGAGTGGAGGCTTACTGGAAGTGACCGAACGCTGGGGTCCTACGTCCAGTCATGATCAAACTGACACGTCTGGTCGCAATTGGAACCTTACTAGAAGTGACCAGATGCTGGGGTCCTGCGTCTAGTCGTGGCACTACGCTGTGTTTGGTCATCACTTGACCGTTGGGATCAGGCGCTCAGTATTTGAAGAGAGGGATGGCATGGCAGCCATCCGTTGACCGGACGCTGGTAGGGTGCGTCCGGTCGATCTAACCGAAGCGTCCGGTCACCCCAAGCAGTGCCTAATAAAGGGGTCAACAACTCTATTTCGTGGGGGCTTCTATTTAAGCTCCATGGCTGGCTCTAGCTCTCTCTCTTAGCTATTCGCATTAACATAGCAACCTTATGAGCTTAGCCAAAGCCCTCCCACTTATCTCCATCGTTGATTCAACATCTTTGTGATATTGGGAGTGAATTCATGTGCATTGCTTGAATGTTTGCATCTAGAGGCACTTGATGTTTGTGTTTCGCTATGGGATTCGCTTGTTACTCTTGGTGGTTGCTGCCACCTAGATGGCTTGGAGCAGCGAGGATCGTTGAGCGGAGGTTGGTGATTGTCTCCGGCACCGATCGTGGTGATTATGAGGGGTTCTTAACCTTTCCCCGGCGGAGAGCCAAAATGTACTCTAGTGAATTGCTCGTGGCTTGTGTGATCATCATCCTGTATTGGTTGTGCAGCACGCTATTGAGGGCTTGGCGTGTGATACTAATTAGCGCGTGAAACTCCAAGTGAGTGTATCGCCACAACAAGGACTAGCTTGCCGGCAAGCAAGTGAACCTCGGTAAAAAATCATTGTGTCATCATTTGATTCCGAGGTGATCGGTCTTCATTGGTATTCATTCTTGTGATTGATTGGTTCACTCCTCGACTCGACAGTATAACCATCTTGCTCACTCTCTCTATATTACCACAAACTAGTTGTCAAGTTCTTTAGTGTAGCTAGTTGTGAGAACTTATTAGTTTGGTTAATGTGGCTCTTTAGTTAGCCTTTGAGAGCACACTAACTTAGTATAGTGACATAGCCATTGTGTGGATAGAAACTATATAAACTAGAATTGTGGTAGGTGGCTTGCATTTTTAGTAGGCTAACGCAACACTTACTTCGCATCATAATTGTCTAACCGGTTTGCTAAATGTTGTTGTAGAAAGTTTTAATAGGCTCTTCACCCCCCTCTAGCTATTAGAACCTTTCAGCTGGCTCCTCCCAGCACAGCACGGCGTGGGCCTTGGCTTGGAGCATGACGACCATGACCAAGGCGTTGAGGCGTGCGCGTCCAATGGGCCGATACGTTGTCCATACGTATTCCTGTATGCATACGCCTATGATAGTGGGCCCTTATACACAACAGGCGTAGAAAATGGCATAGATAAAAGAGAGATAGAATTATAATAGCTGATCACCAAATAGACGAATTATAATGGTGTATCTCAAAACTTCGAAAATCGTAATGGCCTGGATAGAATGGTATGTCTGAGTTTTGTAGTGATAGAATGGTAAGTGTGTAGAAAGCGTAGCTAGTAGTGTGTAATATAGTTTTGTTTTCTGCGTCTTGCTCCAAATAGCAACGGTTAGTTTGTACAACGTCTAGTGTGTATAACGGCTATTTGCTTATTCGATTAGAAAATAAGAACAAACTTTTCTACAATCCATAGCATATGCTCCGTTCACTTGGCTGATAAGCCATGGCTAAAAGTACTGTTGGCTGATTTGTTGTGAGAGAAAAATATTGTTCATTGGCTGAAAAAGTACGGCTTATAAGCCAAGCAAACAGGACGTATTTACACATTCATCTATTTTGGATTCATGTATTTTTTTACTTTATATGTTACATTACATTTCTGCCTTTTCATGTGTTTTCTATTGCCATGTTCTAAATACCGCCTCAGTTCTTGCATCTACCATGCTAAAGTTAAAACAGTTCAACCATTGGAGACTACTATAGAATTATTTATAATACCATCTCCTACAAAATGTGAGCATTTCAACTGCCGATGTAGCATTTTAGAAAATTCACTACTGATTCTCGAACTTATCTTGAGTTATTGTCTAAATTTCAATACTCACAAATTGCTTTTTAGCGTGCTAATCTTAGTTTACTACACCAAAGCTGATCCAATTGCATCTACACACGTTCGACTGTTGACTTAACATGATACCATGGCTAGGGCAGGAGTTTTGTAGCCGTTTACAGCAATAATAAATGCAAGCATTGCACACATACTACACATACAACACAGCTGCCAAAAGCCTTTAAGCATGACACAAGTCTCTTTTGCAATTGGGGTTGCCATTGACACCTACTGGCTCATCTTGATTCATTGCTCCTCCAATCCCATTAAATTGGTCTTTCATATTTTATGCAACTTCTTCTGATATCAACCCTAGCCCAAACTTGTCCCTCTACAAAATTGGAAATTAGAAGCCAACACAAAATACCATAGCAATTCTATAAAAAGGAAAGGAAGCGAACTTACATTTTTTGTTGGGCAAGTGAAGACGATATTGTTTGGATTTATAGGGTATGCGATGTGAGCTCCATCACCTTCCTCCATCCATAGTGATAAGAAAATAAAGGTCAGAGGAGCATGTGGCCTCCTCTACATCCTCATTGAAGAACTCAATGAACTTGAAAAAAAGTGATGGAAGAGGTGCGCGGAATGGCATCTACAAAGAGATGGATAGTGAGGAGAAGGAGACAATTAGGGTTGTGAATGGTTGTAAACTAGAAACTACGCACGACGTTGCCGCGCGCTTGTCTGTGTTGGGCTACCCCGCATGCGTGAGTGAAAAATATTACGTATGTATGCTTGTGCACAACGAATTGCAGATGGAATGTATGTACATGTGACAGATACCAAACAGGGCCTAAATGGTATATCGAGTTATTGACTATGATTTCAAACTATACTAAATAAAATCAGCAGTAAAGATTCACACCCTACCGCTTCAATAAATCAATTTATATCCAATCACTTTAAGTTTCTTTCTCTTAGAAAATATATACTAGAGGGTGGAGCTTGTACTTTTTTTCAGTTGGAAACCTAAAACCTACGACAGCATGTCCCGAGTTGATCAATACATTGGCGGAGAAAGTGAAAAAAGGCATCATTGTTGTTTCATGCCGTAGCTGCCAAGGAGGAATGATGATTCCTAAATGCTAGTTTTCGTGCGTGCGCGTTAGCACCCTGGCATGCGCACCGCTCGCTGCCGTCCGATGTCCCATAGCGCGGACGTGGCCGTTCGATGCGCAGGCGACGGGAAGAGGTGGAATCCGCTCGGTAGGGCCCACTATCAGGCAACACTGTTTGAATTTTGGGGAGTCGCGCCCGTCATTTCCGCCCTCTCTCCTCTCTTTGCTCTCTCCGCCCCATCTCCTCTCTCCTCTGTTCGCCCCATCACCGGCGACGCCGGAGATCCACGGCGGTGCAGCCTCCCCGTCCTCCCCCGCGGCTGTCGCGCCAACGCTCCCCGGCGGCCTGCGCGACCCATCTCCGACGGCCGCGCAGGCCCCCTTTCCTCTCTCCTCTACCCATTTCGTCACCGACGTCGATGCAGGAGATCTGCGGCCACGCAGGCCCCCCCGCCCTCCCCTGCGGCTGCCGCGCCAGTGCTCCCTGGTGGCCTGCGCGACCCATCTCCGACTATCGCGCATGCCTCGCGCCCCTCTCAGCTGCTGCGTAGGCCTCGCCCCCTCCCAGCTGCTGCGGAGGCGCTCCTCGGCGGCCGTGGTACCCTCCCCGACGGCCGGTCGTGGTCTCCCCGGCGTCCGCACGCTCTCTCCATGCGGCCGTGCGGCCCATCTCCGACGGTCGTGCAGGCGCTCTCGGTGGCCGCTCGTGCTCTCCCTAGCGACGGCGCGGGCTCTCCGCGGCGACCTCACGCATCCCAGCCCGACGGTCGTGCAAGTGGGAGGTCTCCACCGACCTGCATTGCTTCGCGCCTTGCAACTGATTTCGCTGATGAAATCGACTCTGATTTGGTTTGTTCCCCTTTACCTTTCTAATGCATTTGTCCTTGTTACCCGTTTCAATGGATGTTGTTCTAACCCTACACGTTATGGCCGGTGGATCTTGCCTATTCAAATCCCTGGCGGATCTACCATTGCAGGTGCAGTATTGGACATTTGGACTTCAGTTGCAACTAGTGCATCTCCTACTACAGAGGTTTGGAATCTCCTACTACAGTTGCAACGGTGAGTTTATTTTGGGATATCTCAGACCTAATTTGTGCAGATCTTGAGTATTAGTGTGCACTAGGTATTAGGCCTGTTCTTAGTTTTGTTAACTACATGTGTGCATTTGTGTGGTTCCCCTCTCTGTTATTGTTGATTTATATTCAACTTGTGCGTTTCTCTGTATTTCTGAATGACTATGCATATGAATGTAATACTGCACACGAACCGGGTGGGGAGGGGAGGCAGGGGGCCTAAGCTAAGAATAGAATAGGCGGGAGAAGAGATGGCAGACACAACAGCATCTGTTGTGTGTTTTGCTGCGGCCAGTTTGGGGCTGCTTGGTTCTTCAGAGATACTATTATGTAATACTGACTTAGCCTGGATGCATGCTTGTTGTTTTAGTTTTCACGATCGATCCAGGGACGTCACAACAATTGCTACATGTGCTATCAATATAGAGGGCTGCCGCTTGGCTTTGTGTGAGTGGCTTTGTGGTAGTGACACCTACTCTTGAGGCATCCTGCTCCTTCCTACTAGTGGTACCCAATACCCACTACCCTCGTCCCTCCCAGCTAGCTACTCCTTGCCCATCCTTCCAATTCCATAAGCAGCAGTGCCGCGCCGGGGACGATGACGACGACATGCACCGGATCAGACTTTTCGCCTTTTTGGTGTATCTAAAATGGCCAAATGCAAGCCTTCCTGTACCAAAGTCAAGTAATAGATCCTTGCGTTTCACTCTTAATTCAAGCTTTGCTGTTTTGGTAGAATGATATGATTGCAAATACATACAGTACTATAATTATATGAACTTCAATTCCCTTCTCTCACCAATCATCGCCGGTATATATAACATCCAATCTAGAATTCTGAATCATAGTACATGTCTATCTGGTGCTGGTGATCACTGACATTTAAGAGTATATGTGAAGGTAGTCATGTAACTGTCCATAAAATCTAAGGGCTACAGGCCAAAAGTTAGGTGCAAGTCCTAACTGAAAGTACTCATATATAACCCAATAGAGTATGTACTAGTAATTGGCGCCACACTTTGCTGCTATTTAAAATTACCTCCAGTTTGCCCTGGCAAGCTAGGCATGTGCATGACAGCTCTGTTGCAACCTCCCTTGCATCGGACCCTTTGGTCGTAGGGCACCTATATAACTCTGTACCCCTAAAATCTTGCTATGTGGTTAACTGTTTTCCCTGTACTTTGAAATCAGGATTCTTCAGCAGGTGATGGCCGCCAACAAATCAGACACCTTTATGTAATATATTGGTTTGATCTTGCACACGGTCTGGATAGCACCATCCATTTTCTTCCTATTCTGGATCAATGCTTATTACTACCATATTGTTTCATTTGTTGAAATGGTTGCTGAAAATTTTTTATTTGAAAAATAAGGATAAAGATTAAGTGTGCTCACTATTGGTTTGTCTTTTTGGTTTTATTTCATAAGTCTGACATAGAGTGTTCTCTAAAAAATGGTTCTAAGCTTATGTATTGTATATATTCAGACTTTATTTGTTCGTTACCATAAGACACCCGTGATGCACGTCATAATTGCTTTCTTTTTCATACATAAATGCCTTGTGTATCATACTAAATTGCTAGTTTTTATTCCCACATATCTGGCCCAACTTTAACTTGTCCCTCTAATTTGTTTCATTGTTGTGTGTCAATAGCTTTCGTATATTGAGAATATCTTTCTCCTTGAAGTTGTATATTGTACGGCCATCCCAGTGCTCAGCATGCATGAGCATATGAAATCCACAATCATGGTTGTAATAACACAATATGCAATACTTATTAGATTTAGCCGATGTATAGAATCTACAGCACAAGAACCGGTTTTAATTTTCAACTTACTTATTCGATTGTTTTGGCACACCAATGTCCACAGCCTCGTAGTTCTCTATGTCTTTTTTTGAGTTTGGATAGTGTTTCCTCCGTAGAGTTTTAATGCCCTCCATGATGGTGTTGCAGCCTTTTCTTAGCCTTTCGTCTCCCAAACTCCTCATCGAGTCCATTACCTCGAATCTTTTTCCTTTTAGGTTTAGAACCAGCAAGTAGTAGTGTCCCACTGTGTCTGATCCATTGTTTCACATGGCCTCAAGCACAGGGAACATTACCTGTGTTGTTTTTGTTCACATCTCATTAGTAACACAACAAATCTGAATATTCGGAATTTTAGGAAAACATTCATATGTGAACACACCATCTGACGGTGGTTGAGGTTGTTATTAGCACGCCTAAATACGCGAGTCACCTGATTCCTATCAAGCTAGCCTGATTGTAGAAATGTCTGCCAAACAAATTATCCCATTCTCTGTATTGTTCCAAGTGCACAACTTGTAATACTGCATATGCATTGATCTATTTTTTTGTATCCACTTTTTGTTACCTTCCACCGTCAACATTGTCTTCAATTATCACATTTTTTATTGTATGCAGGAAAATGGCTAGAGGACTTCGACAGCAGCAACACGCATCTTCTTCCAATCAGGTATGTCCATACTTTCTGTTTTGTAATAATTATATATGTTGTATCTTTTCTGGCATATATGTGTGCCCCATATAGCATTTTTGTGTGTCACGTGTAGCCTTTTTTTTATATTTTCTTAAGCATTTTACATTTGACTACTGTTTAGGGTACAAGGAATGTTTAAGGTACAAGGAACCGAGCTTCTCCTTCTCGTCTTGTTAAGCTGTACAAGAAAATGACTGAATCTCAACGCAATAAGATAAAGGCAATCGGGTTTGGAGGCCTACTGAATATAAAATGTGATACACTACCAGCAAGGTTAGCAAATTGGGTAATGGTGGATTATTTCGATGCCGAGTCTTCGCAGCTGGTGTTTCCTGGAAGAGGTGTAATTAAAATCACAGCTGAAGTTGTGCAGTCTATCATGGACTTGCCAAACAGTGGTGATGAAGTAAAATATGAGCTTGATGTCAGTGCAATAGACTTCATTCAGGCCAAGTATAAAATTGCTCGAGGAAAAGCACCTATGATTGGGGCAATAGTGAAAGGAGTGTTGTCCACCAAGAGAGCTAGTGATGATTTTCTAAGGTCTTGGCTGATGCTTGCTGTTTCAACATTCTTGTGCCCCCTACCAGCATGGGAATCAGACCTAGATGCTACCCATCAATCATGGACCTTTCTCATGTTAAAGACCTCAATTGGTGTCAGTTTGTGGTTGACCAGCTGAAGAAATCGGTTTCAAAAATGGGAAAAAGGAGTTCTGTTAGGGGCTGCATTCTTTTCTTAGTTGTAAGTTTATTTCTTCTTCTTCTTCTACCAATGTCTATTTTTTCTGTTTTGCCTTGTTTGTATTTGATGATACCATTTTCTTTTGTATATGTGCTTCTTTTCAGATCCTATATGTAGACTCTTTGCTGGTTGAAAATGTTGACATCCCAACGACGATGCCTAGGATTGCAGCATGGTCAAGGAGCTTGGTAGATTAGGTAGTTAAGTTAGACACCAACCGTGACGACTCCTTTGGAAAGCTCAAGGTATGGATTATAACAGTTGTGCATTTTTTCTTTTTCTTATCACAAAAAATAACCCATGTTCCTAATCTACTCTTATTCTTTCTCTTTTAATTTATCAATCTTAAAAGTTCTGACCATACAGTTGTGCAATCTTCATTATTCCAGTTAGATGATGTGTGCAGATTCGTGTCTTCAAAGGTGTCATCAAACATGTCCGATCAGGTCTGTCCATAAATCTGATGTAGTATTTTTAAATGATTTGTTGGGCAATTACACTGTTTGTGCTAGGCAAATATAACATAGTAGTATAGTGATCATTAATCTGTTGTTTATAATCGTCTTTCATCCCATACTTTTCTTTTTCATTAATCTTTGTATCCACCTTTAAAATCCAGTCCAAGCTTTCCTGTCGTTTCCTCGCATTTGTTTAATGATCATGTCACTATTTTCACTTGTAGAAAAATAGGAAATTGACTACTACTGTGAGTGAGTTTTGTACTGGTTTTACCAACCTTATGGGTACTTTCTTAGAAAAAGTATCCAAAATTGAAGAACCATCTTCCACAACCAGTTCTCATGGAGATGGTGTTGCATCTGAATGCCAACCACCACGTGTAGAACAAAGGCAGACCAGGTCCAGGCAAACAAGACAGGCACCTGAGGATGATCAATTGCCTGATGAAGAAGATGAAGATGATGGCACTGATGATGATGAACATGACAGCGATGATGAAGAAGAAGATGAAGATGAAGATGAAGATGATGGCATTAATGATGAAGAAGATGATGGTGGTGATGGTGAAGAAGAAACTGCAGGAGAGTATTCTTCTTTAGAGGATACAAAAGAAGAATCAGATCCAGTTGAAGATGGGGGAACTCCACCCCTTGATTTTGATGATCCAGTTGATGGCATGTTTATTGGCAACATCAGTGAAGATGAGCACAATAGTCAAGATCATGTGCCTTTGATTGTGCGGTTAAGGAGGATGCATAAAGATACTAAAGCTGATAATCAAGATAAAGGCTCTGACAAGCATTCAAGTCCACCTATGTCTGCAGATGGCAAATCTCCAATACACTCTAGCCCTGAGAGAGCAAAAGATGATGAAAGGCCAGCTGAACCTCAACCTCTTGCATATATCCTACCTGAAAATCTTAAGAAAGTAGGAATTGCACACAATAGGAAGTTGAAGCTACGGCTGCCAAGTAATCGAGTTGAACAAAAAGATGTAGGTAATGTTGAAGCTACCTATTGTAACATTTTATTTCCTTTTTCTTCCATCTTTGCTTATATCTTCTTTATTTTATATGCAGGTGATGGTGCTGCCACATCCACTTCGGTGCACAATGTTGGAGAAGGCTGCAGTTTCAAGGTTTCTGTTTCAGAAAATATTGTCCAACAAGAAATAGGCAATGCAACAAATATGGATCCTCTAGATTTCACCCCTCTAGACTTCAAGCTTTTTTATGAAGACAACATTTCTTCCACCAAGTCTGTAGGAGGTTTTGGTGGTGCTACATGCTCACTTGATGAGATACTAGAAGAAGAATTTTAGAAGTTAGGAGATGATGCCATCAAAGAGAATGAATCAAGAAAGAGGAAAGCACTGGTTGAGGAGCCTAGTAGTGGAAAACTTTCAGTTACACTTGCATATCAACCTCTGCCAAAACGAGCTTTGAAAAGGCCAGCTACTTTGCGATCACCATATGTTGATTACACATCAAAGATGGATTTCAAGTGCACCAAAGATGTTTGTGATGTCTATGATGCGGTGTGTGCGCATGCAAGGTCTACTAGAGGAAGCCAACATACAGAGTATGTGTTTATGCTTAAGCAGTTTACTTATTGTGCCTTAGCAATTTTTCAATTGTAGCTTGGCAATTTAATAGTTTACTTATTGTGCCTTAGCAATTTTTCAATTGTAGCTTGGCAATCTAGTAGCATAAGCAGTATACTTATTTAACATATATGTTGTTGTTAATGCTTGCCACTGCCTTGCCATTCATTCTTTGGTTTAATGGCATATATGTTGCCATTAATTGCTTGCTGAATCTTTTTTCAGCAGGCTTAGACTATGAATGTTCTTCCATGGCCTGCTGCTGCTCTGCTATCATTCTTTTTGCTTACATGTGGAACCTGTTTCACTCATGGAGAAGATGTGCATGTTTCACTCAGTGTGCTATCATGTTATACTTGTTCATGCAAAATAATTTTTCTTATGATTGCTGAACCAATTAAAATCTCTACCAAAACCCTGAAACTAGTGGTAGCAGCAATTAGAATTTCAGCAGTAGCTAGCTGCTTGCTACTGCTATTTCTGAAAACCACCTCGGTTTGCTCAGACTTGACAAATTGGCAGTTTTAGGATAATTGCTATATAGGCAGAATATAGCAGGGAATAATGTGTTTGTTCAGTTTAGGGGACTGGAGATCGATGGATGGACCAGTTTAGTTTTGCATTCAAAATGATTTTTAGTGACTCGCTTCATAATCCTCTCATTCTACAAGTCAAGAACTCAAGATGGTGTCACAGTTTAGTTTTGCTGCACATTCAGAGTTGATGAGCTGCTGCTCGTGTGCGTGTGTGCACTCTGTTATCACCCTTTCTTCTACCTCTTGCCGTGAGTGAGTGTCACTACTACAGAATCGATTTTTAGAGGCGGCTCGTAACCATTGGTAGGGGCGGACCGCCCCTACCGAACCGTCTCTACAAATCATGCATTTGTAGGGGCGGTTCCTAGGTCTCCCCTACAAATCGATTTGTAGGGGCGGCTCGTATTACCAGCTGCCCCTACAAATCGATTTGTAGGGGCGGCTCGTATTACCAGCCGCCCCTATAAATCGATTTGTAGGGGTGGCTGTAGTACCAGCCGCCCCTACAAACAGGTATTTGTTTGAACCGCCCCTACAGTACGTTTTCCCGCAAAAAATTTAAATTTACAATTCAAAATCGCGTTGCCGAACGTCCCGCGACTAACGTTCCGAACCGCGTTCGCGTTGTCGAACGCCCCGCGACCAACGTTTCGACCACGTTCGTGTTGCCGAACGCCCCGTGACCAACGTTTCGAACCACGTTCGCGTTGCCGAATGCCCCACGACCATGACTACAAGCACAAGTGTATTCTATAAACTACAATTACAAGTCCAATTCACAAGAATATATATAATCCATCATTAAATATACACATTCTTATCAACGTCCTAGAGCTAGCCTTTCAGTCTCACGAAGGTGTTGGTACTGAGGATTTGTACCTAACTCAGACTCTCGGTCATGGTAGGCGCCTCTGACGTGTACAATCTGGTCCAATATGAAGTTACAAAGGTCGCCGACGAGCTCTAAGAGTTGGTCATCCTTGTATGGGTCTCTTTTCATTCCTTTCTTTTCTCTCCACTACAAGAGAACAAGTTTCGGTTTAGTATTTCATACCATGTATGAAGTTTTTATAATACGGGTGAAGAGGTTCAAACTTACCCTTAAGGGGTGTCTCCTGTAGGCACCGGTGTTACTCATCATAGAACATATATAGTATCCACAATGTACACTCCCAGGCCTCTGCTTAGGGCACTGTGTGTTTTGCATATGAAAATGTTAAGTAATGCTTTTGACAGCCATGTAACGGAGTACTGAAGAAGTAAGTTACACTTACCGCACATAGTGTTTTTATAGCTAGCTTTTCCTTCCTTGCTGGATCATGCCTTCCATGATGATTAGTGACATAGAACCTAAATGCCCTGTTCGAATTATTTTAGCAAATACAATTTGTTAGAATCCAAAAGTGAACGTTACAAGTATGTATACAAACATATAAGCTAATGAGGATTGTCGATATGCATACATCTTGAGAATTGATATGAAGTCTTTGTATGTCACCGTGTCCCTATCTAATGAATCAAAGACCCATGCCATGCTCCTCATAACATCGACGGCTATACAAATCCAGTGGTTGCTGCATGGATTTAATCATAGAACTAGATAAGCTCTTTTGCATCGAATAAAATATATCGAACAAAGCTTTAAGTATAGAGTTGAACTTACTCGAAGTTGTATGGTAGCCATATAGTAGAGTGTTGTTGGAGATTTTTGAAAGCCATGGCAATGTATACTGCAACCTTAAGGGACTCTTCCCTTAGTTTCATCGTACGGATGCACTCTTTCTTCCAAAGAGTTTTTGCAGCAGCTAGCTCTTTGGCATCCAGTGTCCACCGTTTAGGGTAATTAAAATTTGTTTGGGCTATAGCTTGAGGGTCTACATACCCGGCTTTCACACTTAACATTTGTTTGACAATGTGCACTTGCATTCTACAAATCACGGCGTGGGTTAGTTACAACACAATTCAAAGATTACATTCATATCATATCAGGAGGACAAGGACTTACAGGCACCACGTGCAAATTAGATTCATCTTCATTTCTCCCAGGAGAAAGCATGTGTGCATGTTATTGAAGTCAAAGATAATTTTTCTGGCTGGGCTTCCAAATGTGCTGGTGGGGAAGCATGCTTGTATGATATCTATGCTCGTTGGGAGAACACACAAGTACCAATCATGGAACCTTCTCATTCCAAGTGGTAGGCGCTGGATGTCCCGGTTTGGTAGGAAGGGCTTGCCTCTTTCATATGTTTTTGGGCAATCCTTTGACCATTCGTTGGCATCAACATTTGGATACTGCTTTGTAATTTGGTGGAGTTTGCTAGTGACGGCCTCCTCAGAACCCCGTGATGGGACTTTTTTAACTTGGTTCTCAGGTTTGAACTGGTCATAGGAATACCACTTGAACACCAACAAGACGTCTTTGATTGGAACATAAACTGGCCTTATGTTGATTGGAATCTTCTTTTGAAATTCCCATTCAGGCACGTCCTCATCTTCTTGTGCATCACCTTCTTCAGGAGGCACTCGTTGTTCATGTATCGGTTGTGCTTGTTGAGAAGACGGTGGCATATCATCATGCACTTGCTCGCTAGGAGGCGGGGAAGAATGTGGCATCTTATGAATGTGGGGGTCAGGAGATGGTGAAAATATCTCCCCGACCTCAACAACTCGCTCCAAATTTGGGAGAGGGGGAGGCGGTGAAGAAACAGTCAATATAATGTCCCGTTTATGCCAGAGGATGAACTACCCCATAACGTCTCCGAGTAACACCAGCCCCTTGGGAGTTGCGTAGTCTATCCTCCACTGCATGAACTCGGGCTTCACTGTATGCACCTCGACCCTAGTGTAGTCCGGTGGTATCTTATTATTATGGTGTAAGCCACCGGGAGGATGTGCCACACCCGTTGCCATCTCTATCATAGTGTTCTGCTGGCCGCTGAGAAACACCAAGGTGCAACTAGTTGGTTCCCATATGCGATCGACTAGGGTTATGACTATAGTGGAACCTTGGCTGCTAGGAACTTTCGGAGGACTGCTAACTAATGCCAGTTCTCCTAGCGGCGTCACTAATATCCGTGGCTCCGTAGACAGTCCTTGCTCCTCCAGCGCCTTCGCAACTAGAGCATTCACTTGGAGCTCAAGACTAGTCTCTCAGTCTCGGCTATGTTTCTTATACATGTGCCTGTCCTCTTTGAATCCTTGCTTCTAGGTCGTCCTTTTCCCTAGCCCCCTGGTGCGGCCTATGTGCTCCTTGTTTCCCATGCCAAGGCTAAGCTTATCCCTCTCTCTAGAAGGATTGAATGAGTCCTTCTCCTTGTCTTCAACATATTTTAGTATTCTTGATATCGCCTCTTGGGTCTCCGGCTTATCAAACTTAAGATTACTGTCGGATGATTCTGTACTCCTCGTATATATCCAGTTCCTTGAGCGTACCTTCAAATTCATCACATCGATATTCCTAGCAGCTGCGGCCTCTTTGTCCATCTTCCTAAACTGTTCTTCCTTGACATAGTAGCCACCGAGGCCTAGATGATGGTGGTGTTTGTTCCTCTTCGCCAGCTCGGTGTTACGGGCACTGAGCTCCAATGCCTCCGGTGAAGTCTTCTGAGCCACGAGCTCCTCCCATTGACTAGGAGTTATTTTGCCAAACTCGTTGAAGAGAGTTAACCCCTTTTGGATATACTTCATGTTGAGCTCCGACCTCCAATGTCGGAATGACTCTCCCATCATCCTGATAACATTTTTTTACCAATTCATGCTTACCCTCCGGAAATCTAAAATTGAGCTTCAGCTGCCTATCCCATAGTGCATTCTTTGTGTTCTCTAGTACCTCTTTCCAGTTAGGGATTGCTGGGTTCAATTTATCTCTTACTAGGGCCCCGATCGCATTACGGAATCATCCTCTTAATTCCTTTGGCTCAAGGATCTACCCTACTGGCCCGACCTCTGTTATCACATAGCATGCCTTATCTAGATATAGATTTCCTTTTCTATCCCCTCATTTCCTCTTAGGCTTGGTAGTCATGGTTGTGTCTTGAGGTTGTGGAGCAGAGGCATCGTGATCCGTCTCTGTGGCTGTTGCCTCTGCTCTCCTTTCCTCTACTCCGTCTTGTCCAGCGAGATGTCGCGGACATCGACGTTGTCTTTTCTGAGTTTCAGGATGGACCTATATATACGACAGGTCAAAGTGTTAGCAGAGGTAACACAGCCAAAGTTTTAGCAAAATTTACAAGCTAAGGCTTTTTCCCTACCTTCTCGTTCGGATCAAAATCCTTGTCCAAATCTTCCTCTGTTGGTCTTCTTCTGGCTTCACATGGGAAAGGATTCTCGGGACTTTCATATCTCTCTTATGAGTCATCATCATCATCCTCTTCTTCACCTTCAGCAGCCTCTCCTGCTCTTCCTTCTGCTCCCCCTTCCTCCTTGTCACACTGCTCCTGAGTAAGCATCACTTTTAGATCCTTTTCTAACTCATTATTAAACTGCTCCTGAGTTAGCTAGTCCTCTTGTGCTTGCTCCTCATTAGTTGGGTGCTCATCATGCTCGAGGCATCAGACTGCACTGTCTGGTGTCCACGATATTATTTCGCACTTTGTTCTAATAGATGCAAGAAAGTGTGCTTTAGGTATGCGAGAGGGTATAAGAAATTAAAAAGGGCTATAAACCAAAGTAGTCCTATAAAACAACAATATATCAAAAAAAGAGTAGTAACAGTGGTAGAGGCCTCAGAAACATGTCAATCATCATCTGATCTTGAACTTGTAGCATCAAGGCATCATAACAAAGAAGAGAGGAGAAGGTAATGTAGGGGCGGCTGCTAATGATGCTAAGTTCCTCACAAGTTCTTGATCATCAGCTCATATTCCATATAATGTATGGATTTAGACAATTTCATCATTGACAAAACAAAGGAGAGGAGAGGAGAGGGGAGATTTGGCAAAAAAAAAAAACCAACAGCTGCTTAACAAACATAGTGCAACAGCTGATGATAAAAGACAAGACAACAAGTCCTGAGCGAGTCCTAGGAGATTTGGCAAAAAAAGCAATAGCAACCATCAGTTAGTAGCTAGAAGTAGCAAGTAGTAGTAGTAAGTAGAAAGTAGTTGAGTAGAGTAAGTGTAGCAATAGAGTGGTAGTAGTAGAGTAAGAGCAGCAACCACTTAGGAGTAGCGAGTAGTAAGAGGAGTAGTAGTAGTAAGAGGAGTAGTAGGAGTAGTAAGAGGAGTAGTAGTAGGAGGAGGAGTAGGAGTAGTAGTGGTAGGAGTAATAGTAGTAGTAGTAGTAGCAGCAGCAGCCACTACACACCAGCAGTATATAAGAAAAAAAACAGAGAAGGAGTGGTAGTAGTAGAGTAAGAGCAGCAACCACTTAGGAGTAGCAAGTAGTAGTAGTAAGTAGAAAGTAGTAGAGTAGAGTAAGTGTAGCAGTAGAGTGGTAGTAGTAGAGTAAGAGCAGCAACCACTTAGGAGTAGCGAGTAGTAAGAGGAGTAGTAGGAGTAGTCAGAGGAGGAGGAGTAAGAGGAGGAGTAGTAGTAGGAGTAGTAGTAGTAGTGGTAGGAGTAGTAGTAGTAGCAGCAGCAGCAGCAACAACAACCACTACACACCAGCAGTATATAAGCAAAAAAATAGAGAAGGAGTGGTAGTAGTAGAGTAAGAGCAGCAGCCACTTAGGAGTAGCAAGTAGTAGTAGCAAGTAGTAGTAGTAAGTAGAAAGTAGTAGAGTAGAGTAAGTGTAGCAGTAGAGTGGTAGTAGTAGAGTAAGAGCAGCAGCCACTTAGGAGTAGCAAGTAGTAGTAGTAAGTAGAAAGTAGTAGAGTAGAGTAAGTGTAGCAGTAGAGTGGTAGTAGTAGAGTAAGAGCAACAGCCACTTAGGAGTAGCGAGTAGTAAGAGGAGTGGTAGGAGTAGTAAGAGGAGGAGTAGTAAGAGGAGGAGTAGTAGGAGTAGTAAGAGGAGTAGTAGTAGTAGTAGGAGGAGGAGGAGGAGTAGTGGTAGGAGGAGTAGTAGTAGTAGTCCATGTCTTTTGCAACATTCTTAGTTCCTTGTTTTATGTTACTTGGGCATAGTCAAGAAAGGAATATGAACAACAGATGGCCAATGAAGAAGTGGAACAGCTCCGTAGTTTCCTCTTCGCTACCTACAGCGTTTCACAGCTCTAGCTACAGACCTGACAGTGAATTTAAGTTGCTACACAGTTGCAGCGGCTGCAAGCTACACTGAACTAAAACCAGGCTGCAGGTAACTTGCATATAACAAAAATTGAAACAAAAAATTGCACCAACGGCTGCTGGTGCTAGGTGGCCACCACTACTAATGAGTGACACCATTTTGCATATAACAAAAGTAGTACTAGGTGGTTTGTAGCACTTGAACTTGCAAGGCCCACACCACTCGTGTTACGTGAACCAACAGAGGAAATGCACATGTCTTATATAAAGATGTCTATAATTGTAATGGGGTTATGAACATTATGATAAAATATCAAACTAGATGCCAAAACAAGATGAACTATTTATATGGCTTATTTTGGAACCAGAAAACTGATTCCCATTGTAGCAACGCATTGGCTGGCGTGTGCATGCGTGCTTTCATCTTATCTTATAATAATGTTATATCCTATCTGTAGAGTTGAGAGAGCTTCTAACAGCAACAAGTTAAGAGTTGGTAGGGAAGAATGCTAATTCCTGTATCCGTGATGGAATTTTTGCTAGCTAAAAGAAAATACTAGTCATGAACCATAAGACTTCTAGTCATAGCTACTCACTTGAGATACATATATAGCTGTCAGCTATTTTAAAGATCAAACATGTTTTGCCCACATTGGGAAGTTCTTTCCCTTTTCTTTCTATAATAAGGATCTATTTAGATTCAAAGAACAAACTGTTAGAGGAGACCAGCTAATAGTTTTTTATTAGTGGGCTATTAACTAACAACTAACTATTAGAGGAAACCAGCTAATAGTATTTAGCTAAATATTAACTAACATATTAACACCAGTTAATAATTTGCATTGACTATAAATAATTTATTTAGTATCAGCTAATATTTTTTATTAGCTAAATAATTTATTTTGAGCTATTAGTTAGACTATAGGTTAGCTAGGGTGTTTAGATCCATCAGAGCTACTTTTAACAGCTAACAATTAGCTTATAGGATACAAACAAAACCTAACTCATACGATCGAGAGTATCGTGCACATGTTTATAAGCTACTAGTAGACGTGGCATGTGGACACCACTTGCAACCAAAAGAGATATAATGATGTTAATAATTTTCAGTCCCCAAAGATTAGAGATGATTTAGGGCAAATGGTCGTTTCAGGTTGTTATTTTATATTTCATAAGTGTTCTCAATCAATATAATAAGCTCGGCCACTTGAGCTGGTTGCATTGTCTTGTCAAATATTAATAAAATCTGAATCTGTTAGGCAGCGACAGGATAAATCCAAGGACAATGGTTTTTTTCCCCATCCCAGCTTAGAACAGAGAAATCAAGAATCCCCGATCTCAAGAAATAGAGAAATCAGGTACCAAGATGTAGGTCTAAGCCCCAGACGAGATGGCACAGTGCAAGGTCTATATATATCCATAGATAGATAGGTACTTGGAGCTTGAGAAGTGGAAGAGTGTTTGCCGGTGGCGGAGAAGACGACGAGGAGGCCGGGCACGGGGTGCCGGGAGCCTGCGTCGTCGATGTGCGGGGGCGGGACGCCCGGGGCTAGGCACGGGGCACCGGGAGCCTGTGTTGTTGGCGTGCGGGGGCGGGACGCCGGGGGCCGGGAGTCTACGGCGTCGATGTGCGGGGGCGGGACGCCGGGGGCTGGGCGCGGGGCTCTAGGAGCCTGCGTCGTCGGCGCGCGGGGGCGGGCGCCAGGGGTCGGGTGTGGGACACCGAGCGCCGGGGGCTGGTGTGGGCGGGCGCGGGACCGGGACCGACGGCGAAAACCCTAGGCACGCGGGGCAGCGTGACGACATCGGAGGAAGAAGACAGCGCCCAGACTAGATGACTCCCGTGCGCCCTTCTTTTTATACTCGGGACTATTTGTAGGGGCGGTTCCTGATCCAGCCGCCCCTACAAATGCATTTGTAGGGGCGGTTCCTGATCTAGCCTCCCCTACAAATGCATTTGTAGGGGCGGTTTCTGATCTAATCGCCCCTACAAATATTTTTCATTTTTTTAAATTATAAATTCTATATTTTTTATATCATAAAAATACAAAGTAATATAATTTTTTTTTGTATATGCACAAATATAATATTTTATATTATTCTATATATGAAGAAATATATATATAAACAATTTTAGTCAAAACAATATAGAAAACAAAAAAAAACAAAAATTAAAAATTTGAATTTTAAAACTTCGACTACAATTTTATGACATTAAATGAAATAAAATGAAAATGTTGTAAACATAAAAGTTGCATAACTCATCAACATGTACAACTTTTATTTTGGTCATCTTGTCATGTGACTTTGTTTGAACGATTCAAAATTTGAAATTCAAATAATTTGAACTTGAAACAATATTTTAAAAGAGTAAATAATTTTAGATGAAAAACTCATGAATACCAAAGTTGTAGAACTCATTAATATGTACAACTTTTATTTTGATCATATTTTCATTTGACCAAATTTGAACTGTTGAAATTTTGAATTTCACTAAATGGCAACTTCAAACAAGATTTTGAAACCTTAAATGATTTCAACAATAAAAGTCGTGAACATAAAAGTTGTTGAACTCCTCATTATCTACAACTTTTATTTTGGTCACTTCTTTATGTAACAAAGTATTAGTAAATATTGTTCATAAATTCACATATGACTCATAGTTTCATGAATTATACGAGAAACATATTGATTTTGAACAATGTTTACTATCACTTTGTCAGATGAAGAAATGATCAAAATAAAAGTTGTAGATCTTGATGAGTTATACAACTTTGGTATTCATCACTTTTTCAGCTGAAATCATTTAATGGTTGAAAATCTCGTTCAAACTTATCATTTTTTTTAAATTTGAAATTTTGAAGTGCTCAAACTTTGTCAAATGAAAAGAATGACCAAATCTAGGGCAAGATTTTAGAAAATTTTAGGAAAAAATTATCACATTTGGAGTTAGTATGAGGGAGAGAGACTAGTTACAAAATTTACCCAGAGATTAAAAAGAAAAATCACAATTGTTCATGATGATCCTGAAACTTGTAACTAGTTTTTCTCCCTCATACTAACTCCAAATGTGATAGTTTTTTTCTCTAAAATTTTCTAAAATCATGCTCTATCATTTTAGTCTAGTCATCTATCTTTCTTACTAATTTTGAACAATTTAAATTTTAAATTTCAGAAAATGACAGCTTCAAACATGATTTTCAAACACTAAATGATTTTAGCTGTAAAGGTGATGAATATAAAAGTTGTATAACTCATCAAGATCTCCTACTTTTATTTTGGTTATTTCTTTATTTTATAAAGTGTTAAGTGATTTCATAAAGTTTTAGTAGTAATAGAGTGGATGTTCAAATAGAGTCATCTGGATGTTGCAAAGGGTAGTCTCACACACATGCATAAAATGTAGTCTCATACACATACAAAAATATGTAGTCTTACACACGTACATAAATATATAGTCTCACACGCATGCATAAATAAAGTCTTACAAACACACACTTACATAAACACTTCACGTTCAACAACTAGCTAGCCCGCTGTAATGACTTTCCCATTGACACCTTTTCGTTCCCATAGCATTATGTTTTTGGGAAGGTTTTTTTCCACAACACTGATCTTCTTAGGAAAGTCTATGAATAGCGGCATCTCATCATAGTTATTGTAAACTTCAACATCGTCCATGCTATCAACTCTAATAATGTGCTGTTTCCCGAAGGCAACCACGTGCTTTGTCTTCTTCTTCGGGGGAGGTTACTTTGTGGGTCAGATATATAGAAAACTTGTGCGACACGTGAAGCGAGCACCCAAGGGTCATCTTGGTAGCCTAGATTCTCAAGGTCTAGGACTCTCAATCCGATCTCATTCAGTTGATGTTGTTTGATCCAGCGGCATCAAAATAGGGCCACTGTTATATCCCTTCCATAGTCAAGTTCCCATATCTCTTCAATGATGCCAAAGTATTGGATCTTTCGCCCTAATCCATTGAGAGCCTCTATTCGAACGCCGCTGTTTTGGTTCACATATTTACTATCCTTTGCGTGGGTATAGTACGTATACCTATTGATGTCATAAGCATTTCAAGATGTCACTTGTCTCGATGGCCCCTCCGTCAACCTACTAATGGTAATAGAGTCTATAGTTTCTCCAGGCGGTATGTTTTGGTCCTTCACCCATGTAGTTTGTCGTTGCTTGTGTTGTTTCATGACCCAATCATCCGAACGACCATTTCTCTTCGCCATAATGATAGCCAAGTGTTCATCAATATACGGTTGCATCAATTATGTACTCTGCAAGACACTGTAATGTGCCTGACTCACCTCTTTGTAATCATGGTCGATGAACACTTTTCTACCACTGGTGCCCTTCTTAGCCAGCCTACCCTTGTGATGAGAATCGGGTTTACCAATTACTTTCTATACTTTTAGGTACTCTTGACAGCACTCGATGACTTCTTCAGTACTGTAACCCTCTTCATGGAGCCCTCTAGGTATGCTCGATTATGCACATATCGACTTAGAACTGACATGAATCGCTCGTAGGACCATATTTCATGCAAGTAGCAAGGGCCTAACGCCTATATTTGATGAACCATGTGAATCTTGAGATGTGGCATTATATTAAAAAAAGCAAGAGGTAAACACATCTCCAGTTGGTTTTGTGTCTCCATCACAAATTCATGTAGGTCACTCAGCTCTTGCTTGCCAATCGTCTTCTATGAGATCTTCGAAAAGAAGTAGTACATGCGGGTGATGGCCATTTTTAAGAACTCTAGCTTTATAGCCCTGATTGTAATAGATAGAAACATTGTCAGCATCACATGGCAATCGTGAGCCTTGTAGTGTGTTATTGACAAGTCATTCATCGACACTAGCTTCTTCACATTTGCTGAAAACCCAGTCGGGACTTTGATCCCCCTCAAGAAAGTGCATATAGCTCTCTTCTCGTCTGGTGTTAGGTTGAAGCATGCCGTGGGCAGAGTGTATTTTCCATTAGCCTCAGGTACCGGGTGAAGCTGTGCCATCACATTTAGCTGCACCATGTCTTTCCATGCTTTCAGACCATCCTTTGACTTGCCTGTGTCCATCAAGGTAGCAATGAGACTCTCAAAGACATTCTTCTGCACGTGCATAGCATCAATGGCATGAGGGACCTCCAAGTCTGGCCAATAAGGCAGATACTAAAAGAATATCGATTGTTTCTTGAAAGGTACGCCTTCGACAGGAGGTGTGCTTCTATCTCTGTTCATCCCATCTAGATTCTTCTTTCCATAGACGACACGTATATTTTTCACCATTCTGTACACGTGTTCTCCGTTATGACGTCTCTCCGGAGGGGGTTCAATCTCTGGGGCGTTGTCATAAAATCTAAAGAACAATTTGCTACAGTACTTGTGACTTGTCTTTAAGAAGCGTCAGTTCCTTAGGTAAACTATCTTCTTGGATGCATCCAGGTACACCCATGTAGTACCATTCAAGCAAACCAAGCATCCTGTCTTCCCTTTGATCTGTCTAGACAAAGCAAACAACGCGGGGTAATCATTGGTAGTAACAAATATTATTGCTCTACATATGAAGTCCTCCTTTCGGAACGCATCGTATATCTGCTCCCCATGCCTCCATAGCCTCTCCATTTCTTGCATCAAAGGCTCGAGGAATACATCTATATCAATGCCTGGTTGTTTAGGGCCAGAAATAAGAATAGTGAGGAGAAGGTACTTTCTCTTCTGACACAACCATGTTGGGATGTTGTACATGGTCAAGATCACTGGCCATGTGCTGTGGTCGCTTATCCTCTCATTGAAGGGATTCATTTCATCGGTGCTCAAGCCAAACCATATATTCCTTGGGTCATCGTTGAATTCGTTATGCTTCTCATCAAACCTTTGCCACTGACTACAATCAGCTAGGTGTACAATCTTATCATCATCCACCTTGCGCTCATCATCCCACCATGTCATGAGTGTGGCTTCTTTAGGGTTTAGGAAGATACATCTCAAGTGGTCGATCACTGGTAGGTACCACATTACCAAGGCAGGAATTCTTCTCTACTTTGCATTGTTGCCTAATGGAGTGTCCTCTCGGGGCTGAAATTCTTGTACCACCTTTTTTATACCCTTCTTATTCCTCTTTTTCCCCGTGTAGGGTTTGTCCCCACCGTAAAGGTCATTGTTCTTGTACCAGCTGGCCCCACACCGAGGATATTTATCCAGTGACTTGAACGTTTCGCCACAAAAAAGTATACAGTGGTTGGGGCATGCATGGATTTTTTCAACCCCCATTGTCAATAGACTTATGACCTTCTTCGCTTGGTATGTGTTGGTGGGAACTGAGTTTGGTTGTGGCAGCACCCATGATAGGAGATGCAATAGATCATTTAAACTACAGTCTGACCAGCCGTACTTAGCCTTCATGATGAGCAGCTCAAGCACAAAACGTAGCAATGTCCAATGTGTCAGACAACCCTTTTCAACACTATACACAGTCTCCTTCGATGCTTTTGTTACCCTTTCCAAATTTTCTAGACCTTTCGGGCTATTTAGTAAAATCTCTGGTCCAAGGGCTCAAATTATGTCCTCCAAATCATCTCCATCCCCGACACATGCTCCACCATCATTATTGGCACCACCTTCGTCGTTACCATCTCAACCACCAGCATCACCACCTTGTTCATTACCAAACTCAAAATCCATTCGTGCATCAAGTTTTGCTGAATATTAGGACATGGATTCTATGGTTTCATCGTCGTATTCCTCCTCATCCTCGTCGTTAACAATAACCGTTTCACCATGATGAATCCACACTGTGTAGTCCTCAACAAATCCTCGTATAATCAAATGTGATCTGATGATAGTCACATCTGTCCATGCCATACGGTTCTTGTAATCTTTATAGGGGCAAATAATTGTATCCTTATTCTCTTTCAATGTCGTTGCATGCTTCTTTGCGGCTTCAATAAATTTATCCACCTCTTCACGGAAACCTGCCTTGAACCTTAACGAACCATACATCCAAGAGTTCCTGTACTCCATCTTTTACAACAACAATAAAACAAACATTAAAGGACTACTTATTTAGATATATATAAAAATAAATCAAAGTAATAATTACTTGAGAATAAGTGTATATACTTTAGATATATATGAATATAAATCTAATATAATTACATGAAGCATACAAACACACCATGGTAGAGAAAAATTAATTAATGGCCCATTTATCCATAAATAATTAAAATACATATTTATTGATTACAATAAACAATTTCAAAGACAACAATTAGCAACAATTATACTTTACCCAATATCTTTCATACAAACCCTAGTCCAATTTCATCAAAAATAAATTTACAAAAACGAAATTAATAAAAAACCAAACCCTAGATCTAGATCCACATGTACATGAAACATCCATAAAACTAACTAATTGTTCACTAAAATCAAGAAACATGGACCAAATAAGGGTATGATCTTGTTCTCCTCCCTAATTTACCCTAGTACATTTAAAACTTGGATCTAATTTACTTCATAAGTAGCTCAAGCACCATAGAAGAGAGAAAAAAACAAAACTCTAATTACTCACTAACCAACCATTAAAACTTCAAAAAAAGTGTGGAATAGCATTTTCTTACCTTCTAGAACCTCTCCACCAAAGAATTTAAGACTAAAACCTTTCTCCCTTAGTAGAGCAATTTTTAGGAGGTGCCCAAGACCTCCCCACCTTTCTTTCATGGGTTGGAGTGAGTGACTCGAGGAGGAAGAAGGTGCTGCAGCTGTTTTATATGTGGGTCATTTGTAGGGGCGGCTAGTGATTGAGCCGCCCCTACAAATCGGAGCTATGTATATGAGGGCATTTATAGGGGCGGCTCAATCACCAGCTGCCCCTACAAATAGCAACTCCAGGGGCGGCTGGTGATTGAGCCGCCTCTACAAATCAAACCCTATTTGTAGGGGCGGCTCGTATCACCAGCCGCCCCTGCTGTTCCATTTGTAGGGGTGGCTGGTGTCTGGGCACCCAAGCACGCCACTGTAGGGGCGGCTCCATCACCAGCCACTCCTACAAAAAAATCGAACCGTTGCTAAAAATCGTTTTTTACATAGTGTGTGGTGTGGTGCTAGTGAGCTTGCTGCTCACCTGTGCATGGAGTCGAGGGCCAACAGGGATAGGATGGCGCTGAATCTGAGCATCGCCAAAGCCAATCCATCTCTCACATGTGAAAAAAACTAGCACTACTAGCAGTACTATACTGACATGTGAAAAAAAACTAGCAGTACTATACTGATTTGAATGCAATATTATCCTCCCACAATTTTTTTCAGTCTAGCATTTATTTAGTTGTGGCTAAGTAGTTTATTTATTTTGCCCTAGCATTTATTCTGTTCAAGCTAAGTATTTTATTGATTACAGCCTACGAACTTTATCTGACATCATTTTTGTTTTGTGGCTGCAAGACAATGATAATAAATTTCTAGGAGTTCTATGTCTATCTGGAGCTCCTTGCTGCATTAGTTAAACCAGGAGGCCACCTACATAACACTGTTGCAGAGATAGCAATTCAAGTAATTGACAGAGTGAAAACCCACGGCAAGCCCATCAAGCGTGTGCTTCCATTACGAGTCGCTATCAGATTCTATATACATTCTTATTTAATATAGTACATCTTACGAGCGGTCAGATTCTATATACATTCTATATACTTTCTTGCTTAATATAGTATAATTTAGCTAGCTGTAGACTTTCCCCTTTTCTTCACAATTTCTTCATTCACATTCAAATATTTTTACATCTGCCCATTACCAATTTTGTAACTGTCTTTTAGCATTTTCTCTTTTTTGGCAGACATTTCTATAGTCAGGCTAGCTTGATAGGAATCAGGTGACTTGTGTATTTAGGCGTGCTGATAACAACCTCGACCACCGTCAGATGGTGTGTTCACATATGAATGTTTTCCTAAAATTCCGAATATTCAGATTTGTTGTTACTAACGAGATGTGAACAAAAACAACATAGGTAATGTTCCATATGCTTGAGGCCATGGGAAACAATGGATCAGACACAACGGGACATTACTACTTGCTGGTTCTAAACCTAAGGGGAAAAAGATTCGAGGTAATGGACTCGATGAGAAATTTGGGAGACGAAAGGCTAAGAAAAAGCTGCAACACCATTGAAAGGTCCTTGTTTGGTTTTGGTAATTCAGTGATAACCTAGGTAGACTAATTGTGTTTATGTGAGATACACAGGTGATTAGTCCACAGGTACATGTGTGTGAGCAACATATGCCATGAATGTGAAAATGGCTTGGAGATATTGCAAAGCTCACACATGTGATGATGAAGGAGCTTAAATGCACATGAGACATGACATTGAGTCATGTGATCAAGGTGGAGAAGATCAAGATAAGACTTGGCTTGATGGACTGGTTGCAAGCGTGAAGGGCAAGTCGAAGGCTTTGGAGTGATGGACCGCATGGCAGTGAAGCTTGAGCAAGACTTGGCGTCGATGGACGATGGCAACGGTGAAGAGCAAGTAGAGTCAAGATCGATGAACCAATATGATCATGTGATGATATGAAGTGGATCATATCATTGTTGATCGTGTTGGTGCATGTGTTGCATCGACATTGAAGGAGATGGAATGGAATGCGCAAGGCAAAGGTATAACCTAGGGCATTTCATTCCACCGATCATAGGTGTGTAGAGAAGTTTATGACCGGGTTTAGGATAGATGGCCGTACTATCAATAGGTGTAAACTTGTTTGCATATCGGTCATCTAGTGTCACTCGAGTGATCTAACTTTGCATTGTCGCTAGGATCGAGTGGCGTGGCAAGTTGAGTGGTTAACATCCTTTGAGAAATGATTGTGAAAATTCTAACACACATACACGAGTTAGCTCATTGGAGCAAGGGTGAAGAAGTTAGAAGTGAAAACGAGTTGGTCGTGAAGATGCTGCCGTTGGTCAACTAACCGGACGCTGGATCTAAATGCACCGAATGCTGGCAGGCTACGTCCGGTTAGGCTGACGTTCGATGACGCAGAAGCTGGAGTGTGACCGGACGCTGGCTGCGTCCGATCAAGTGTGACCGGACGCGTCCGGTCGAGGTCGGTACCTTACTAGAAACGACCGGACGCTGGGGGTCTAGCGTCCGGTCAGTTAAAAGCTGCTGTGTCCAGTCAAGTCAAGTGACCGTTGGAACTAGGACACGTGGCCGTCTGTGGGCGACCGGACACTGAGGTCCAGCGTCCGGTCAACACGACCGGAGCGTCTGGTCGGCCCGATTTTTGCCCGGTAAAGGGGTAACGGCTAGTTTAGCCCTTGGGGCTATAAATAGAAGTGGCCTTCGGCCATGGCTAGTGTGGAGCACCTTGGGAGACTTTGTGTCCATGCTTGAGAGTGCTTAGGAGCTCTCCATCTCACACATACTTGATAGCGATCATCCGATTGTGTGAGTGAGCGATTCTAGTGCGATTGCATCGTGAAGTTGCATCGAGTGGCACTAGGTGATCGAGTTGCAAGCTGGTGGTGCTTGTTAGTCTTGGAGGTTGCCACCTCCTAGATGGCCTGGTGGTGGTCTCCGTCGAAGCGTGCAAGAAGCTTGTGCGGCGCTCTAGAGAAGTGCTTGTGAGGGGCATTGTGCTCGCCCCGCGGGAGCCGCGAAGAGCAACTCTAGTAAAGCGTGTCATTGAGCTACCCTCACTTCCGGGGTAGGTTCTTGCGGCGCTCGACGTGCAGGCTTAGCGGGTGATGCTAATTAGCCGCCGAACCACCAAGTGAGCGGTCGACACAACGGGGACTAGCGTGTTGGCAAACACGTGAACCTCGGGAGAAAAATCATCAGTGTCAACTTTGTTCTTCCCGTTGGTTTGCATCCCCATTACACAAGCTTGCAATTACTTTTATATATATTAAGCTTGTGTAGTTGCTATTGTAATTAGATAGCTTGTGTAGCTTGCTAATTACCTTCTTGCTTGTGTAGCATAGAAGTAGCTCCCTTACGTGACTAATTTGGTTTTAGTAACCTTGTTAGTCACATTGCTTAGTTTGTGTAGCTAAGTATTTGCGCTCTTTAATTAGGCATTGGTTGCCTTGTTATTGAGTATTACTAGTGAGCTTAGTTAGCTTTGTGCTTTGCTTACTAGCATGTGTAGAAGCTCCCTTGTTGCTTAAAGTACTAGTAGCATAGGTTTGTGTAACCTTGCTCCTAGAATTGTTTAGAAGAGCTCTAACTAGCCCGACACCTTTGTTGCATAATTGATATCTTTGCAAGGTGCTAGTGAACATAGATAGAGGGGTGTAGTCTTGGCTAGACCGATAGTTATAATTCCGCACTTATTTCGGTTAGCCGACACGATTAATTTTAGAAAAGACTATTCACCCCCCTCTAGTCCGCCATCTCGACCCTTCAACCATCATGGAGGGCATTAAAACTGTACGGAGAAAACACTACCCAAACTCAAAAAAAGACATAGAGAACTACGAGGTTGTAGACATTGGTGTGCCAAAACAATCGAATAAGTAAGTTGAAAATTAAAACCGGTTCTTGTGTTGTAGATTCTATACATCGGCTAAATCTAATAAGTGTTCATTGTGTTATTGCAGCCATGATTGTGGATTTCATATGCTCATACATGCTGAGCACTGGGATGGCCGTACAATATACAACTTCAAGGAGAAAGATATTCCCAATATACGAAAGCTATTGACACACAAGTGGGTGACACCCCAACAATAAAACAAATTAGAGGGACAAGTTAAAGCTGGGCCAGGTACGTAGGAATAAAAACTAGCAATTTAGTATGATACACAAGGCATTTATGTATGAAAAAGAAAGCAATTATAACATGCATTGCGGGTGTCTTATGGTAACGAACAAATAAAGTCTGAATATATACAGTATATAGGCTGAGAGACCATTTTTAGAGAACACTCTGTATCAGACTTATGAAATAAAACCAAAAAGGCAATCCAATAGTGAGCACACTTAATCTTTATCCTTATTTTTCAAATAAAAAAATCAGCAACCATTTTTCATTAACTTAAGAATATGACAAAACATATTACATTAACTTAAGCACCACCATCTCTACAAATTAAAAAAATTATTCCTTGAAAACTAAGTCCTGGAATCCTTCCTCCCCTTCATCACTTCTCTTCAATACTTCTCTTTTTCCTGCATGTTGTTGCATTGTGTTCTGTTGAGCCACAAGCACTGCATCTGTTTGGCTTCCTTTTTGAATGCACTTCTAGTGCTGATTTCTTTCTCCTTGTCCTCATACACCCTTTAGTATTTGTTATGTCTGGATCCAAGACTATAGTGTTCTCATGGGGAGCAGCCAATTCAACTGTAAGGCACCTTACAGTTGTGTTTGAGACCACAAAGGCTTCACCATTTTGTTGTGAAAGATGCCATTGGAGTAGTTCTTGAGGTGGAGGGATAATAGAAGATGTAGAAGCTCTAGGAGTTGGTTGTTGCTGCTCAATAGCGCAACCTTGCTGCTGAACCTATTCAGAGCCTTGCTGCAACACCTGCTCTGCTGTTGTACCTTCGTCTTGTACCTTCTTGTTGTTCTTCCTTGTCTTTTTCAGAGCAGCAAATTCCGCCTCTATTGCACGCCCATGAGTGATAGCAATCTCACACAACTCATCTGACATACTACCCTGCTGAGAAATCTTTGCGAATAAGTGTGCAAGGTTTGCAAAGCGGAATGCTCTCTTAGATTTCTCTGGCATTGTAGCTATTTGAGCACCAACTTACAACATAGATACAAAAGTTGCATTCTCCTGTGGTGTCCACCTTTGAAGAATGTAGGGGTCTTTGATTTTTTTACCCCCTTGTCTATCAACACTTTTAGAACATGGCAGCAAAAAATTCCATCCTTCTGGAATTTGCAGCATTGACAGCTAATTATAGCACGCTCTTCATTATAAGTAACCTCATACAGCCTAGAGCCATATCCTCCAACACAATCTTCAATAGGGCTCAACCGGTACACATTTGGATATACTTGCTGATAGACGTACTGTGCCATCTTCTGAAGTTTAGCGCAAAACCTATAGTAAATGTTCCTTGTGTACACCTCAATAGCATGCTTCTCCAAAGGATACCTTGACCATGGTGGAGGCAACTTTTGGTCCATCCTGCAGTCCTGCTTATCCTTCGCTACATCGATCTTGTCCTGGATTTTCTTGTACTGGTGGACAAAATCCAGTATGGAGTTATGTGGATTCGCATATTTCTTTAGGATGGCATTGAAGCTCTCACTTCGCTAGGTCAACTGCAAGAATGGATAGAACCTATCCATGAAGTAGGCAGGAACCCAAAGATGCCTGATTTGAAACAAGTTGCGGAGGATTTCATTTTCAGTAGCTCTATACTTTTCTATCATACCTTGCCACCTGCTCTCAAACTCTTCTGGACTTAGGCTATGGTTCACAATCTCATTGTACTTCTCCAAGCCTTTTCTTGATGAAAAGTACACATCAAGCCTTGACTCAATCTTTGAAATGATGTGCCAACAGCAACATCGATGCCGGGTAGATACAAAAACTGCCCTTATCGTTGATGCTATTGCCAAGTCCTGGTCTGTGATCAAATTGAGAGGCTCCAGCCCATTCATTGCTTCTAGAAAGGCTTGGAACAACCAACAATTAGAATTTGCAATTTCATTTCTCAAGAAAGCACAACCCACTTGAATTGATTGTGCAAGTCTATTAATTGCTATGAATGGAGCAAAAGGCATCTTGTGTATATTGGTGAGGTATGTGCTATCAAAAGAGATGCAGTCATTATAAGTCTTGTATGCGACTCTTGCTGCACCATCTACCTAGAAAATATTCTCCACTTTGTCATCAGCATCTAGCTTAACTTTGAAGAAGAAATCGATGTCTTCCTTCTTTAGCTCATTGAAGTAAGATAGTTTAAGACATATCACTCCTCGCTGCATGTGCCCTTATCCCTGCCCTTAAGTTGCTCACATGCTTCTCATGATAAGGTATAGAATGTGCAGATCCATACAGCTCATACATGAGCTGCATCATCCGGCTCGTTTCCAAATTGCAATCATGCAAAAGGGTTAGTAACTACACTTCCTCTTTTGGTATTCCGGCATGTGACCTTAGAAACTTAGCAAGCGATGGTTTGTCCACTAAGCTATGGTTGTGATTAGCAATAAATTGCTTCACAAACCACTTGTTTCCATTGAACTTGATCAACATCCTTGCTCTACAGCTCGTGTACTTCATCTTCTCTCTTTTCCTTTTGATGCTTATGCACTTTGCCTTTTTCCGTTTTGGTTCATCCAAATCAGAACCACTACTTTGAGAGGTACCAATCTCAACATCATCAACTTCAGTGATCTCTTCATGAATACCCTTGCTCTTTTTACTTTTGCCTACCTTGTTGCACACAAACAAGACTTTGTCAAGTTCCTTTGTAATGGCTGACCTCCTAGACGTTTCGGTTCTTATAGAAAATCCCCTCCTTCTAGCATATTCATTGTAGCAAAGCTTAGCCTCTTCGATTGTATCAAACATCTTTCCAACATATGGCTCGTCGGGTGAAGAAATCACCGCTAGGAACTACAAGTCAACATCACCAACATCAGCCTCTGTAGCTTCTGTGACACCAATAGCTGCCACTGGTTCAACTTCATTCTCGGCAGCAGCTGCCTCTATGTGTGTGTCTTCTAAGGAGCATTGCAGTTCTAAAATTGTAGGCAGATCTGAGACTGCATCATAGGTACTAGGTACCTATGTACAAAACATAGGACTTCTTGTCTCAACAACATCTTCGAAGATATCATATGCCTCTATAGGAAGCTCATTCAAATCCATAACCCTTTTGCCTGCACATTTGAAACAAGCAATTACATGCTATCTTTCAAGCATTTTATTCCAAATTATTAGGCAACTACTAACAAAACTACTAGTACTTTCATAAGCAAATGACAATGCATTTCAAACAATCTGTCCATAACAATCAATAGGCTTACCCTTCTTAATTTTCTAATTTCTTTGTTCCTTTTTCATTTGTGATTGTTATTGACAATGTGTACATAAAAAAGAGAAACTTCAGTGAAGGGAGAATCATTTTAGAAAAGAATCATTTTAGAAAAGTTCTATCATCATCTATATGTATTATTCCTTAGCTTGTGCACAGTATAAATAACAGCTATGGCTCAACATCAATTTAGGATGAAACCTAACATAACATTGACAATGACACTGCAGTCTATGTATGTAGAACAAACTAAAAAGCTTGGAAGTCTACATAAGCACTTGGATAGTTGACAGTAGCACATGAACATATCGGGTTTATTCTCCAAATGTTTCTATGCAAGCAAGTTGTTATAAATTGTTGGGCAGCTGGTATAATTCTATTTAGCTCTAATATGCTCTTTTTCTGCATGTTGGACAACAATGTTGATAACACGCTTCTGGAGGTGCTCGTCTTCCACTAGACACTAAGCACCTCGAAAGTGAGCTACATCGAATAGTTCCGTCAAGCACACCCTAAGGAAGAACTCAAAACAATCCACGTTTTACATCCAGAATCCAATAATGAGTACGAGCTTATAATACTTAGTCCATTTTATACAACAAGAGTTCTTAGAAATTATTTATTACAATAGTAGAGTTCAGAGTATGATAATTAAATAGCGAAATGTAAATAAGCATCTAGCGAAAATGATACAAGGATCCATCTGTGCTCACCAGAAGAATCCTCCACACAAGAGCTACTCCTCAAGCTGCACCTGCAACAGAGGTAAAATAAACCCTGAGTACACAATGTACTCGCAAGACTTACCCGACTAGTGGGAATAGTTTCCCGACTCTCAAGAATATGATAGGCAATATGGGTTTGCTGTTTTCTTTTTGTTTATAAAAAGCATTACTAATAGTTCATTCTTACAGTCAAATTTTATTAACAGTCATGATAACTTCATTAGCTAACCATTCTAGGTAAGCACCTGTTCTGTTTTCAAGTAAGGGTTGAGCAATCAGAACCATTTCACTATCTTTTATTTTTCCAGTTCTTACTATGGTGCTAGACCATAGCCAAGTCATACCGTCTCATGGAAATGGTGATTCACGAACCAATGTATCCTAGCTAGGTATTTCGAAACACACGTCTCGTTTGTACCCCAGGCACAAACAAGACCAACCCATTCCACTCCTATCACGGGGTCCAGGTCCCCGTCTAAACTTAGACTCTAAGCCCTCACACTTAAGACCCAGTCTTAGTATGGTGTTTAGACCTCTACCTTTCTCCGTCTCCAATCAGTCAGTCTGGAAAGAGCCGGAACCCACGATAAGAGCGTAACCAGCCTTCCTGCTCCTATAAGCAAGTATGCGCTCAGGATAATAAGTTTGTGATCTGACTACTATCCACAGCAACGGACGGTCCTTAATCGACAAGAACAGATAAAACAGTGTAACCAAGCTAAGCCCCGTTGGCCACGGGACATAACCTGTTACACCCACCAATATCCAGACCATATCCCTGTCCGGTCTCTATTTTTCCTTTTATTATTTTATTATGAGAGTAATAATAATCACCTACTATGAGTAACGACAGATTACTCACGCTATCGAAAACCTAAGCATAGCAGCTACTCGAACCTATACTAGTAGGACCCATAGGACAACTATATCTATGCATGTGGTTTTCATAAATTTTCTTGTAACATAAATGCACATCACATATATATATTTAGTGATTATAAAAAAATAAGGGTTATGCACCGGGGCTTGCCTTGGGCAGACGAGGTGTCAGCTGAGTCAGTTAGTGGCGGCTCTAGGACCTCCTCTTGCACGAGAATCTCCTTCTCGTACACCTCGACGATCTCCTCAAACTCGCGATCGCCGATGGTCACGATCTCTACCAACTCGTTCTCTATATGCATGCGATGATGATGCAACACTTAGCATTTAAGCAATGGCAACTCCTAAACTAAGAATACATATACTAAGCTACTAAGCTAGTTCTAATAACTAAGGTACTAAGCTAACTATCATTTTTACCAAGCAAAGTGTTGGGTTCAACTAATCAAACATCTAGCTTTACAAATGAAGAATATATCTTTATTTCTACTAATGATTTAATGTATATTTGAAACAAGAGCATTTAACTACCCTAATGCTTAGTCTATTCTAAGGCTACAAAAATTATAGCAAGCACATAATAATAGAATAAAGCTACTATAAAAATTTCAGGACTAAAGCTCTCACACATTTACCACAAAAATTCCTACAATATTTAACCTAATAATATTAAGCACTCTTAAATAATTTAATACTCCTGGTATCAATATGTATATATATGAACTAAATACACTAACAGATAGAACACAATTTTAGGAATCTAACAAAATTTGTTTCACAATTATTGGACACCTATATGATTTTATATGATTTACCAAAGATCAGCTCAAAAATTAAATTAGAAAACTATTTCTAATTCCTTATGAAAAAATGAATTCTCCCGCGCGGTCCACACGCGGGCCCACGCGACACATCCCGCGCGCACGACGGCCCACGCGGGGGAAATCCCGCGTGCGCTAGCGTTTTTGCAAAATAGACCTCGCACTTCTCCTGAATCACAACTAAGTCCTAACGCTATTTTCCCTCTCTCAAACCTTCTCACTTAACCCCCTAGACTTTCCCTAATTCGCTCGCGCGCACCTTCGGTGACCCAGCGCACGATGGTGCGGCGACCGGTGACACAGTGTGGCTGCGCCGGCCACCAGGGACTTGCGACAGACCACTTAACGGGCCGGTCACCATGTTTGACCCAAGTGTCTACGCTAAGCGGCGGTGCGGGGTAACACGACTGGCTGAGGAAGGCTGCAGCGGCGCGCGGCCATCTGCGACGACAGCGCCACTATTCTGGTGAGCTGGGTAGCTACATGCCTAATTGGTTAGCGTGTGAGCATCAAGAGGCTATCCTGGTCTAGGCCAAGGTGACAGTTGGGGCGGTGGATGACGGAAGAGGGCTGGCCACGTGCGGCCGAGTCGTGCAGCGGCACACCGTGGTGGCACGGGCGCGTCTACGATGACGGGGAGGAGGTAGCGGTTCCGCTGGCGTGCGCAAGGTGGAGAGGGAGGCAAGACGATGCTAGTGGTGCAGGTGAATTGGTTCGGGAGGGATGGTAGGAGGGTTGCTCTTGTCCATGACCGGACGCGGCCTTATCGGCACGGCGGCGAGAAAACTCTAAAATTGGAGCTTGGCCATGCATGGTTCAAGACTGGGTAGGGTCGGGCAGCGAGAGGACATGATGGTGAAGATGTGGATGCGTTGAATTGAATGGAGGTGATCACGTGGTGGCCAATTGATGGCGTGGCTCGACGGCGGCAACAGAGGGAGAAAAGAGAGAAAGAGAGAGACGGGGTGCAGTAGGTGGGCTCGGCTCGTCCCTGCCTTGGCAAAATGCGGTCGGCGTGAACGTGGAGGCACACGCGCAGACGCTATGGACAGAGCCCTCTCGCCCCCGCTGTTTCCCTTTTGGAAACAGTAGTAAAATTTCTTTCCTAAAATGGAGTGTGGAGTCGGATGGGGTTTCCTGCACGCCCAGGCAGCAGTAAAGTCCACGATGATTTCGTTATAGCTTGACGATTAGCGGGTAGTTGAACTTGCTATGATACGTGTACTATTTCTTTTTGAGTTAAATGCACCAGCGGTCCTCGAACTTGTAGGCGTGTGTCACATAGGTCCATGAACTTGGAAAATGCATTTCTGGGTCACTAAACTTGTTAAGTGGTGCACCGCAGGCCCATACCAGCCACGTGGACATTTTTTTGCTGACGTGGACATTTCTTATTAAATAGGTCTGCGGGTGTCTCGTAGACAAGAATCGTTCGTAGTTGGACTGGTCAGGCAGCCGCGTCTCGAGTCGTGTGGGCAGGGAGGGTTCGAATCCCTTCGACGACGCATTTTTTTGGTTGACGCTATTTTGCATGGTACTGGCGTTTTTGCATGGCACTATGACCGTGCGGGTGGGTCGTGTTTACGCGCGTCGCTGGCTTGCTTGCTCGCGTACGCACTGTGGGATGGCCCGGCGTGATCGGCCGCCACAGGGCCGGCCCCGCCGCATCCGCGAACTGGAATCATCACCCGCGGCCGCCACGGCCTCCAACGTACCCATCCATTTTCATCGATTTTGGTAGCAGAGTCCACGATTGACATGTGGCAAGAAAAAAAGAGTCAGCTCACCTGGCTTTTGTTTCTCTCGCTCGGCTCATGTCTCTGGCAACAGACCCGAGCAACGTAACCACCGTTCGGTCTCCCAAACGAACCGCACCAGGGTTACCAACCCACCAACCGTGAATGTCTCTGGCCTGCCGCGCCTGTTCCTCGCTTTACATACATAGACATGTTCTAAAGTAAAAGCCTAGGCTAGGATTCGCGGCTATGTACATTCGTGAGTGCGGTTTAAAAGGAGCGGGGATGCAAAGCGACAAACCGATGGTCACCACGGGCTGCTGCACGCTCAGTTGAACGATCCGATCGGTACGTATGAAAGGTTGTGGTGTTCACTCATCGTCCTCCACTAAGGCCCCGTTCAGTTACCAAAAAATTTTGCATAGTAACTATCACATCGAATCTTGCGGCACATGCATGGAGTACTAAATGTAGATGAAAAAAAAACTAATTACACAGTTGGTCGAGAAATCGCGAGACGAAACTTTTGAACCTAATTAGTCCATAATTAGACACTAATTATCCAAATACAAACGAAATGCTATAGTGAGCCAAAATCTAAATTTTTTTTGATCTAAACGCACCCTAAATAAAGCTTACCCCATCGTACGTGCCGTCATCCATCGTACGTCGGGCGGGCGACGCTGCGTGCCCCCGGGCTTTGGATTTTTCCAACGAGCACTCAGGAGCCGTGTATCTGTAGCTCCGCGGTTACTGGATGAGCACGGGGGAGGACTGGAGCAGTGGTCATCGGTCGTCACGACCTGCGTCATATCACAAGAAGTTTAACATGCTGATGCTTATTACGACCATGCACAGGTTTCTCTCAGACACCCTTGCCCATGCGCTGCTCGTCACAACGTGGGGCATGCAACTTGACGGCTTGTGTCGTACACATTGCACAGCCATGCCTAGTTGGCTCTCGTCACAAAGAGAGAAGCTAAAGCCTTGTGTTGGTTCACCTGAAATGCTGACCATGCATGGGTACGTATTGGTCGCTTAGCTAACAGCATGCACGCATGTGGGCGCCGTGGTCATGCTAATGAGATACTTCACGCGGAAGCCTGTTTGGGAGGACGCAAACCAAACAATCCCCGACCCGCCTCGACGCCGGTGAGCCCTTCCTGTCCGGCCGAGCGCGCGAGGCCACGCGGCAGCAAGCTTCTGAACAGTCGGTCAAATATACAAGCTGAAACTCAATCTTTGGCTCCCTCAAACTCTCAAACCAGCCCGATCCAGCGAAAGGTGTAGTAACAAAAATTGTAGAGCTAGAAGCGATCTACAAGTTTGTTTACATGACTTTGGGATTATTCAGTTCGGTTTGCAAACTACAGACCTCGGCGCGCCAAGTACCGGCTGCTCCACACGGTGCGCACACACAAGGGCGCCACCGACGAGTGCTTCAACTGCGTGTACCAGCGCGAGGACGAGGTCGGCAAGGTGGGCGTCTCCCTGCTGGCGCGGGAGCTCATGGCGGTGGCCGGCGACGCGCTCAAGACCAACATCACCACGCCGTAGATGAGTGCGAACGTAAAAACGAGCAGCAAACACGTCTGAACGGCGAGCCGTGAGCGGCAGTAAAAATTTTCGCAACAAAATGAACCCAAACAAACCGAGCAGCAAGCCCGCGACGCGCCCAAACGCGAGCAAGCAAGCCAGCGACGCGCGTAAACACGACCCACCCGTACGGTCACAGTGCCATGCAAAAATGCCAGTCCCATGCAAAATAGCGTCAACGAAGGGAATCGAACCCTGCCCACACGACTCGAGATGCGGCTGCCTGACCAGTCCAGCTACGAACAATTCTTGTCTTGGAGATACCCGCAGACCTATTTAATAAGAAATGTCCACGTCAGCAAAAAGTGTCCACGTGGCTGATATGGGCCTGCGGTGCACCCCTTAATAAGTTTAGTGACCCAGAAATGCATTTTTCAAGTTTATGGACCTATGTGACACACGCCTACAAGTTCGAGGGCCGCTGGTGCATTTAACTCTTTCTTTTCTATAAAGTAGCAGGGGAACAATTATACTACTTCCAAAGAGGATTTTTCGAACATTAGAAGGAGATTAATTCCCAATCCCTTGTATTACGTCTCAAGTGTACAACTCGTTAAACCCAATTACCCAATGTACAAAAGTTTTTTTTTTTTTAATTTCCCATGAAATCTGTGGACAACAATTGCAGCTAATCTATAGAATAGAAGGTGAAAAAAGAGAGAGAAACCGTCCATCATCGATGGTCGATAACGAAAAGGGAAAAAAAGAGAGAAGCCAATGTCGGGCCCTGTTCAGTAGCGTGTGTGGGTGAGACCGTGAGCGAGCACAGAAACACAACAACACGCCAACAACGCATATATGGGCTGGGCCCCACCTCGCCCCTCGCTCGCCGTTCGCCACTTCGGCGTTCCCAAATCCCAATCAACTCAAGCCGTCCTCCTTATCTGAATCGCGTGCCTTCCAGGCTCCAGCCCTCTCTGCCCGCTTGTGCCCCACGCCCGGCGCCCGTCCCGCAGGCCGCACGCACGGCCCACCGTCCCCCCCTCCCAGCGCCATGTCCCCCGCGGCCACCGCGTGCGCCACGCCGGCGGCGGCGCGCCCGCCCCTCAACACGGTCCCGACCCGCCTCTCGCCGCCCTCTGCCGCGCGCCCGCCATCGGCCACCCCCGCCCGCCGCGCCTCCGGCTGCTGCTTCTGCGCCGCCGCCGCCTCCTCGGCATCGTCGCCCTCCACCTGGGACTGGACCCGATGGAGCCGCCACTTCGACGAGGTCGGCCAGGCCGAGAGCTACGCGTCCCTCCTTCAGGTAATCGCCATTTCATCGTCTTGTAACCTCTAATCGAACCAATCTGATGAATCGCTCCTTCTTCTCCGACCGCGCAGTTCCAGCTGGAGGAGGCGGTGGAGAACGAGGATTTCGCGGAGGCCGCCAAACTCAAGAGAGACATCATAGAGGCCACTGGAAACGACGCCGTAGCCCACGTCATGGCTGAGCTAAAGGTCCGGAACTGCTTTGTGCTGCCTGACATTCTGTTCCATTACTTTAATTGAGATGTTCATCTTTCCCCACCTATTTGGAGAAAAAGTAATCAGTAATGGTTGCTCTTGTCCTTCTAAATTCTCGCAGAGTGCTATAGAGGAGCAGCGGTACCAGGACGCGTCCAGGTTGACAAGGCTTGCTGGGACCAGCTTGGTAATTGCCTATCCATTACTGATTACTTTTTCTCTGTACCTTTTGATTGCGCCATATGCATTCAGGGGCAGAATGATTTGCCTTTTAAAGTCACTTATTGCACATCCCATCCTAACCAAACTGTTTATATGGCAAATCGCTAATCTTATGCTAACATGGTAATGGACCTAATAAGAAAGCATGACCCATGATAGATGATATTGCTCCTTGACCTTTGATTATTTGAAGAAACAGGTATCACCAGCCAAAACCATCCATTTTCATAAGGAAAAGCTCTGGATTCTAACCATTTCCATTTCAGGTAGGTTGGTGGGTGGGATATGCTAAGGACACTGATGATTCCATTGGGAGAATCGTAAGAATAAGCCCTGGTGTCGGGAGATATGTGGCCAAGAGCTACAGCCCAAGGTGCGTCTCTCTCAGTTTGTAACTTAATCTTAAAAGTCTACATCAGACAAGCGTCTAATATATTGTACAGTTCCAACTTACCAAATACTTGTTTTTGTGTAGGCAATTGGTCACTGCATCTTCAGGGACTCCATTATTTGAAATTTTCCTTGTCAGAGAAGATGACGAGACATATACAATGAAGGTGCACTGATCGAAGCGATTTCATCTTTATCATAATCTTTACACAGTTAAGAAAAGTAGAAGGAAACCTCTGTTGTGCACAGATTTGATATTTGTATTTATGAAAAATTAGACAGGTGGTACACTTGCGACCAACAAAAGGAACTTCAGGTGCATCATCCATATCATCAACAATAACAGAAAGCCCAGCAAAGGTAGAGAATGAAAGTTCATTAGAAAGTAGTGCTATATCTGATAGTATTACAGAGGAGGCAAACACGGATACTCCAGTAAAAGGAAATGAGGATGCTGAAGAGAAAGGGCAAGATGTTGGTAGCAGCAAGGATAGTAGTGTCGAAGGATTAAAAAGTGTTTTGAATTTTTTTAAGTCTCGAATTCCAGAATTCAAAGTTCAGGTGATAAATGTTGATGTGGCTGAGGAAACTGAATTGGCTGCAAATTCGTCCGAAGAATTAGTGCAAGATAATGTGAAGAGTACTCCAGAAAGCTCATTGGAAGAGCGAACCACTGAGGAATTTGAGCAGGAGGAAGATGTTCCTGAAGAAGATATGGATGAAGAAAGTAAAAGTACGGAAGTCAAGCTTTTTATTAGTGGAGTGGTTCACAATAAAGAAGATGCTGGAGCAAAATCATATGTTCGAGTTCCAGCTGAAATAAATAACATGGAAAAAGACTCCTTTGAACTGTACATTCCTGGAAAAGATTCTGATCGTGATCTGGCTGAAACAAAGGCTGCAAAACAGAAAGTTGCAGATATGGCTGCTAAATTAGCCTCAGAGCTTATGCCGTCTGATGTTGCCAAGGCGTTATGGGGTACAACCAAGAGTACTTCAAAGGTAGGAATGGCATGGGTTTAGCTATACTATACATGTCTGCAACTTTGAAAATTTCGTGAACTATGATTTATACTCATGGTGCATCAATGCTTGTTCACAGTTGGATGAAATCTTATAATCTAATTACAAAAATCCTGAAATTTTGTAAGGCATTAAAGGCACCCAGATCCTAAAGGTGCTTGTTTAGGAACTTTTCAAGTCTTATGTGATGTACAGCTATATCAGTAATCTTGCATGCCTTTTGCCCTATATATATAAAAAAAGGTCAAGAAACTGGGTGGCCTGAGCAACTGGCTGGACGCTTGTTCCAACAACCTGATGGTTTCTGGATTTGGAACCTTAACAAAAAGAACTAGTAATTACTATTAGCACCAATTGGTATTCATGATCTTATTATTTCCACCGTAGACTGCATTTTTTTCTGATTCTATGCTGTCAAGATCACCTTCCAGTCACCCATTTCATCTTATGCCAGGTAGCTTCTCTTATGCTGTCTTTCGCCATCAGTTGTCCATACCATGTTCTTGCAAGCAAGTTAACTGACGGATGGCATTGTAACTGCAGATAAATAAAGAAGTTCAGGAGCTTTTAAGGCTTACATTAAGCAAGGCCCGAGTCAAGCTGACCGAGAATACCATTTTTAATCGGATCATTATGGACACTAACAGCACGGATCCATTTAATGGTAAAGTTTCCCCAGTTAAGTTGATGATCATTTCTTGTATGATCTAACAGTTGGATTGCTGGGCTAATGTAGGTCTCTATGTGGGAGCATTTAGTACATATGGACCAGAAATTGTGCAGCTCCGTCGGAAGTTCGGCCACTGGAATAGTACTGATGACGTTGAGTTTTTCGAGTATGTCGAAGCAGTAAAGTTGACTGGTGATCTGAGTGTCCCTGCTGGCCAGGTTTGCAGCTTCTATTTTCTAAAAAATGATGTCAATCAGGCTCCCATGATATTCTGCTGATCATATACTGTCACAGATAACGTTCCGTGCAAAGATTGGGAAGGGCAAGCGACTTGAGAATCGGGGCGCATATCCAGAGGAATTTGGTGTGGTAATTTCTGTCTGCAGATCTGATTGTTTGAAAGATGCTTGGATGATGTTATATTCTGAGAAGTGAAAGTCGCATGCAGTTTTTTTTTCATTCTAATTATACATTCGTTTTTTTCCCAGATTGCCAGTTATAAAGGTCAGGGCAGAATAGCTCAGCCTGGATTCAAAAATCCTCGATGGGTGGATGGTGAGCTGTTAGTGCTCAGTGGCAAGGTAAAGTGAAATACCTATGGTGGTTCTTTTCATCTGTAGTCAACATTCCTGAAACTGATAACTAAGTAGTACATACAGGCATAATGTACAATCTGGCAGGCCATAACTTACAGTTTGGTCTGTAGTGAGATTACTTGGGTTGGTTTTTGGGAACTTGTAGAGTAGGGAGTTGGATACAAACTTTTTAGAACACCAATTTATGTCACCAGGAGGCATGCTTTAAAATACTGAATTAACTGAAGAATATTATGAACTGTCTTCACTAAAGGAAGAAACTTGGAGATTTGCCATTATGAAAGTTGGGCTTTGGACTGAGCAATTTTGTATGTCATTGGAGAATACTGAGTACAATTCATAAGAGAAGTGGCAGTAGTTTGGAAAGTAATAGCTCATTTGTAGGTCATCTAGCAAAGTTTGTCTCAGAGATCATTTTTATGGAACAAATGACTCCATTTTCCCCCATTGTTTCTTAGGCTAGCAATTCTAAAAGTGCCTTCCATTGGTCTAAAAGATGTGATCCTGATACACCACGTTTTTTTTCTGGTATTGTTGTGCAAATTCGAAGAATTGCATGAAATGTTTACATAGCAAAACCAGTGTCCTTCATTCCAAATTCTAAGTCAGTTTTTGTCTTTTTTAGATACATAATCATTCTATGTATCTAGGCATAGCGTATATTTTGGTGCGTAACAAAAGCTAGTTATCACTAAAAAATCAAAACAACTTACAATTTAGAATGGAGGGAGTAGATCCTGCCAGTAGATTTTGAACTGTTTATGCAACTTGCAGTTTCGGTTGTGTCCATCATTGGATCTGGTCTAGTTGCAAGATTGCTCTTAACAAGAATGCATATTTTATTTTGTAGAGTACAATTCCACACCTTGGAGGCGCAGAGCTTGGTTTCCTGTACAGCGTACCTGAGCAGAGTTTTCTGGTTCTCTTCGATCGGCTTAACCTTCCGGAGTGATGAGACTCCTAGAAGGAGCAGATTCCTCACATGTAGGTTGCATGAGCGCGCAGAGGCCAGCCCCAGTCCGAAGTGATCGAACAGGTCTGCGGGCCCTTTTTCCATGGTCCTCTGGGCTTCCTGAGATGCCTGCTAAAGTGCCAATCGGCAGGAGCCGATCTGCTGAACTCTTTTCAGAGTGCGAGGGAAAGCTGACCTCGTTGCTGGTCTAAATTAACGGATGAGCCTTAATATGTTATATAGCATGGTATGCTCCCTAGTGACGCAGTTATAGCTGTATTGGGTATGAGCATGACAGTTTTGTGAGTTCCCCCCCTTCATCGTTGATTACAGTAAGCTAGGATGGAAACCAAATTAAATAAAATCGTTCTGGTGTATCGTGATGTTACAGATATAATAATAAAACCAGGCAAATAAAGTCTCATGATTTATGATGACCCATTAATCAGTACGTTCTCCACTCTTGTAATATGGTCGAGATACCTTACAGCCTGAGCAAGGCTTGCTCGTAAACGATCGTAACCAGCGAGCAGTAAATAATCCACGATACGATACGGCCTCCCGAACAAAAGGAAAGTGAAAATGAAACAGAATCAGCGTCTTCTCGTAGGCGTATAGCTACCCAAAAAAAAAGTACCGCTGCAGACAGGGCGATTGACTTGTGGAAACTCCGAACAAGAGGAAAGTGAAAATGAAACGGAATAAGCGTCTTCTCGTAGGCGTAGCTACCAAAAAGACAAAACAGTTCGCATAAAAAAATTTCCGTTGCCGGGACTCGAACCCGGGTCTCTCGGGTGAGAGCCGAGTATCCTAACCAGCTAGACTACAACGGATTGTTGCGTTGTGTGTGCATCAAAGATACTTTATAGTGTATACAGGTGAGCATAAAGATTGTACGAATACCTTGGCTGCTGAACATCTATATTTCCGTTGTGTGTGATGGAAATGGAGTCGACCTCGGTTCAAGAAAGAAAACGATTTATACGAGTACCGTACCAGTGCATGTTGCGCTCAAAATAAGCCGAATTTAGAGTGGATAAAATCTTTCTACTTCGTTTTTTTTAATATCAAAGTAGCCAGACTTCGAAATTCAGTACGTACCTTTCAACTCTACTTTATTTATATCCCATAGTGGTAGATCCAATGTTCCTCAAGATCATGTAGTGCAACATCCACATATAGTTTCATCACACACGATACATTTCACCACTTCCACCACCTAGACACAGAAAATAGCCGGGAAGCAACGCAACAATAAGATGAAAATGGCAACCCATCATTATAGTTTTGGGGTGTTAAGGGGCATTCATTATAGTTTACATATATCAAGCGTTTCTGAGCTCTTGACCAAAGGGAACCAGTTCCAGGACGCCGGGAAAGTTAGACTAAACCACCTGCATCTGCATGAGCTGGACATTGCAAAGGGAGCACGGGGATGAGCAAAAGTAGACCATATTAGAGGGTGATAGGATGGCCACATTGACCTTTGCAGTTCCTGGGAGGTGCAGCGTAGGTCGCTACGTGCCTAATATTGTTCAGAAAAGGTAACCTGTAGCCTTCTCATGGTGTGACGCATTCCATCATCCTGGGGTTCACTACATACTGTGAGCTTTTAGGATGTTTAATATTCAAATTTTCTACTTGTAAAAACCGAGTCATCAAGGGAGCGCTTCTGCTTTCTCTCAACAGTTCAGCATGGCCACCACCTGGAATTCAGCATCAGCAATAAAGCTTGCAAGTCCAGCAACTGAAAGGTGTGGACTGAATTCTGAGTCCAGCAAAATGTTTGATTACTTGAAATTCTTATGGATGATGAGGGATAGATAAATGTATTTCACGAATGTATTACACAAGGAAGTGAAGTCCATGTTCCATACAATTGCCCACAAGTTCATTCAGATCCGGATGGTGCAGTTTTGAAATAATCAACATCAGTTCAGCAAAGTCATCAGAAGATTGTCTAATTTCATGATGGCCAGAACCTAGAGAGGGTAAATAAAGTAAGTGCCTTATAATTGCCACTAATGTTATACATATATCCCCAGTTTCAAAGACCATACAGACACAAGCGAAACCTTTTTCATGTAACTTTAGAAATACATAGGAATTGTGACATGAGGATATGTAGCGTACCTTTCCGTCATTGAACTATTCCCTGTAAATGATTTCTGGCATTTATCTCCGGGGATGGTTTCAGACTAATTGTAGCAGGTAGCCAGGTACAGCCAAAGGCTCTATGTCTATTGTGGTGGTCTCATGACACGCTTCATGTCTGCAACATTTGTACAAGATGATGTTCCCATAATAATTTAAAGCTTTGAAAGCATCTCTCAAGTGAATATTATGCAAATAAAACACCATTGAATTGCACAGAATTAAGGAGATTAGCTAGGACATTGATATAACCAATAATTGATTGTTCTGCAAATATATAACAGAAGGGAAACAAAAAATGTCTACAAGATGAAAGTAAATATAACAATACATCCTCTCATAAAAATTTCAGGCTTGACAATCCAATGAAACTTTGTGGTAGATCACCAGTAAGCGAATCAAAGGAGATATCGCTGGCCCCTGCAAAGGAAAATGATCCATCTGACAATGCCACAGAATACTTACAATTCTGTCAAACTATAAAGGTTAGGAAATACATCCTTGTAATTGGTTATGGTTAAGGTTTCTGCATATGCCAAGAAAGAAAAACATTTAACCATTCCAGATAATACATATTCCAAGGTAAAATCAATTCCATGATTAGGCATTGTCAAAATCGAGTAGGGTAAATTTCCACCAAACCGATTTCCTGCAAGATTGCTGCACAACAAGAATAATCATCTAACAGCCATGCCACCTGAATAGTCAGAGAATTTCAAATGCATGAATTCTCAGTCTAGGAACTTACAGTCACCCAAGCTTCATATAAATAATAAGGTTGTACTGTATTTGGCTTCCACCGCCAAGGCTGTTTTGGCTCATATCACTACAACAACAACAACAACAACAACAACAACAAAGCCTTTAAATCCTAAACAAGTTGGGGTAGGCTAGAGTTGAAATCCAACAGAAGCAATCAAGGTTCAGGCACGTGAATAGTTGTCTTCCAAGCACTCCTATCTAAGGCTAAGTCTTTGGATATATTCCATTCTTTCAAGTCTCCTTTTATTGCCTCTACCCAAGTCAACTTCGGTCTTCCTCTACCTCTCTTCACGTTACTATCCTGACTTAGGATTCCACTACGCATCGGTGCATCTGGAGGTCTCCGTTGCACATGTCCAAACCATCTCAACCGGTGTTGGAGAAGCTTTTCTTCAATTGGCGCTACCCCTAATCTCTCACGTATATCATCGTTCCGAACTCGATCCCTTCTTGTATGACCGCAAATCCAACGCAACATACGCATTTCCACGACACTTAGCTGTTGAATATGTCGTCTTTTCATGGGCCAACATTCTGCACCATACAACATAGCAGGTCTAATCGACATCCTATAAAACTTGCCTTTTAGCTTCTGTGGTACCCTTTTGTCACATAGGACACCAGACGCTTGCCGCCACTTCATCCACCCTGCTTTGATTCTATGTCTAACATCTTCATCAATATCCCCGTCCCTCTATAGCATTGATCCTAAATATCGAAAGGTATCCTTCCTGGGCACTACTTGACCTTCCAAACTAACATCTTTCTCCTCCCGAGTACTAGTGCCGAAGTCACATCTCATATACTCAGTTTTAGTTCTACTAAGTCTAAAACCTTTGGACTCCAAAGTCTCCCACCATAACTCCAGTTTCTGATTCACTCCTGTCCGGCTTTCATCAACTAGCACTACATCGTCCGCGAAAAGCATACACCAAGGGATGTCCCCTTGTATGTCCCTTGTGACCTTATCCATCACTAAAGCAAACAAATAAGGGCTCAAAGCTGATCCTTGATGTAGTCCTATCCTAATCGGGAAGTCATCCGTGTCTCCATCACTTGTTCGAACTCTAGTCACAACATTGCTGTACATGTCCTTAATGAGCCCGACGTACTTCGTTGGGACTTTATGTTTGTCCAAAGCCCACTACATAATATTCCTTGATATTTTATCATAAGCCTTCTCCAAGTCAATAAAAACCATGTGTAGGTCCTTCTTCTTCTCCCTATACCGCTCCATAACTTGTCTTATTAAGAAAATAGCTTCCATGGTTGACCTTCCGGGCATGAAACCAAATTGGTTCATAGAGACCCGCGTTATTGCTCTCAAGCGATGCTCGATAACTCTCTCCCATAGCTTCATAGTATGACTCGTCAACTTAATTCCCCGGTAATTTGTACAACTTTGAATATCCCCTTTATTCTTGTAGATCGGTACCAATATACTTCTCTTCCACTCATCAGGCATCTTGTTCGATCAAAAAATATGGTTGAACAGCTTGGTTACCCATACTACAGCTATGTCCCCGAGGCATCTCCACACCTCGATTGGGATACCATCCGATCCCATCGCCTTATCTCCTTTCATCCTTTTCAACGCCTCTCTGACCTCAGATTCTTGGATTCTCCGCACAAAGCGCCTATTGGTGTCATCAAAAGAGTCATCCAACTGAAAGGTTGTGTCCATATTCTCACCATTGAACAATTTGTCAAAATACTCTTACCATCGATGTCGGATCTCATCCTCCTTTACCAAGAGATGCTTCCTTTCATCCTTAATGCACTTAACTTGGTTAAAGTCCCGTGTCTTTCTCTCACGAACCCTAGCCATCCTATAAATGTCCTTCTCTCCTTCCTTCGTACTCAAATGTTGGTAAAGATCCTCGTACGCTCTACCCTTTGCCACACTTACAGCTCGCTTTGCAGTCTTCTTTGCCACCTTATACTTCTCTATGTTGTCCACACTCCTGTCATGGTACAAGCGTCTATAGCATTCTTTCTTCTCCTTAATAGCCCTTTGGACTTCCTCGTTCCACCACCAAGTATCTTTAGCCTCGCGTCCCCTTCCTTTGGTTACTCCACACACCTCTGAGGCTACCTTCCGAATGTTGGTTGCCATCTTGTCCCACATATTGTTTATGTCGTCTTCTTCCTTCCAAGAGCCCTCTTTGATAACCCTTTCCCTAAATACCTCTGACGTCTCCCCTTTCAGTTTCCACCACTTTGTTTTTTCAATCTTAGCTTGTTTATCCCTACGGGCACGCACCTGAAAACGAAAATCTGCCACCAAAAGCTTATGTTGAGAAACAACACACTCCCCTGGTATCACCTTGCAATCCAAGCATGCTCGTTTGTCCTTTCTTCTTGCGAGGACAAAGTCAATCTGGCTACAGTGTTGTCCGCTACTGAAGGTTACTAGATGAGATTCTCTCTTTCTAAAGAAAGTGTTGGCTATCATCAGGTCAAAAGCTACCGCGAAGTCCAGAACTTCCTCCCCCTCCTGATTCCTATTACCATACACAAAACCTCCATGAACTGTCTCGAAACCTGCGCTTGTAGTACCTATATGCCCATTAAGATCTCCTCCTATAAAAAGCTTCTCACTACTAGGTATAGCTCTAACCAGGCCATCTAAGTCTTCCCAGAACTGTCTCTTAGCACTCTCGTCGAGGCCTACTTGGGGGGCATACGCACTAATTACGTTCAAGACCATATCACCAACGACAAGCTTGACTAAGATAATCCTATCTCCTTGCCTTCTCACTTCCACCACACCATTCTTGAGGCTTTTATCAATCAAAACTCCTACTCTATTTCTATTTGCGACTGTCCCTGTGTACCAAAGCTTAAAACCTGTATTGTCCACCTCCTTCGCCTTCTGACCCTTCCATTTAGTCTCTTGAACGCATAATATATTTACACGTCTCCTAGTCGCGGTATCAACTAATTCTCTTAACTTACCTGTAAGTGACCCTACATTCCAACTACCTAAACGGATCCTAGTTGGTTCGACTAACTTCCTTACCCTTCGCACCCGTCGACTCTGATGCGAAGACCCTTGCTCATTTTTCACTACACCCGGGCGCCGATGTAACGCGCCACTAAGGAAGCGACGACCCGATCCTTGGTTACTTGACACCATGCCCAGATCACGACACGGCGCGTCACGGGGGTGACGACCCTGCCCTTGCCCATTTAACACCATACCCGGGTTCCAATATGACGCGTCGCTAAGAGGGTTACGCCCCAACGATTTTCTTTCGGGTTTCATCTCCATTTAAGTGGCTAAGTTTTTACATTGGCTCGCCACGCCTAACACAACCCTCCTCCTTTACCAGGGCTTGGGACCTGCTATGCTGGGACACCAAAGGCGCCCCACCATAGGCGGAGTTTTTTGGCTCATATCACTACATCAAAAATTGATTTAGCTAGGTTGAGTGAAGGTTACAATTGGGGACTCAGCTCAACTAATGTAACCAAGTTATTCATGTTGTAGGCTAAATTCCCTGAAGTCCCAAGTTTGGCAATATGCTACAGAATCAAACAAATGGGAATACACTAGGAGGGAGTATTAAATGACACTGTGCTAGGCTGCTAGCAACTACATCGCTAAAAGGCTCACATTTAAAGACCCTGATCCTGAGTAAGTGACACCCTCCCATGAGTAACCATGACTGACCGTAAGGATCCCTGCCATTTGTCTGCCAACCACCTGCCCAAGAGAATTCAGACTAGTAAAAATATTAACTGCACGTACAAGAGCCATGAATTAAAACAGCTGATAGGACGTATCATTACATATCTCCATTCATTTGCTAACCTGAAATGGCATGAACATGCATAGATTAAGATGAACATAGCATGAGTACTGATGGGGAAAATCACCAAGGCTGATGAGGGAAATTATCTGCTCAGAGAAATCTACAAGACAAAGTCCACGCTCCACCAAAAGAAGAGGTAAGTAAAATACAAATGAAAAGACTAGAGTCAAATCAAGAAACTGCATTAAAAGGAAGACATTTTTTTATATATAAGGAGCTGTTATTAGAACCAAATATCCCCCTCAAAATGTCAGACCTCTGTCCACCAGCTCCATCAACACTCAACTGCAAGAGTCTGAAAATAGTAATTCCAGAGGCATCAACAAACAATAGAATTATTTTTTGGAAGCTGCTTGATTTTGAGCGTGGATCACGTTGCGCTTTTGCACTCAACTTTTGGCATGCCGACAAAAAACCCCGCCATCAATTTTCCTTTTCTGGTCAACACATCTTCATCTTATTCCCCAGCAGCCCCGCCACCACTGACCTCTACCGCCGCCACCAGCCAGCGGTGGCCGCGCTGGCCAAGGGCGTTAACAGCCACACATTTAGAAAGTAGCATTTCCCAAGTGTTTTGCCCCAGAATTTGAAACCCAGGTGATAGGTGGGACATTTATGAGTAAGAAACACATAAAATTACAATATTTTTCTGTTTTTTCCTCAGTTATGTTACTTTGATTGGCTCTCTATTTCTGTAAGGGGTATTATGGTCATTTGGTAGTCATTTTCTATCCGAACTCATCTGATCATCTCATACCAAACAAAGGAATGGTCTTATATACCAAACTCACCTCTTCCTATACCATTTCACTTCCATTTCCCAAACCCACATTACATCCAAGTGCCACCCTTTTGTTTCCTGGCCTTCCATCCAACACCACCATTGCCAAGAAACTGTAATAGCAATCCATGACCTCCCAGAATTATCGGCAATACAAGGTTGCCAGGGTAGGTGTCAAGGAGCCCGTGCACGAGTTTGATAAGGTGGGAGGAAACGAAAACCATCGAGGAGTACAGCTTATTCATGGACTCTGCCTGGAGGGGTGCCATGGCGTGCACGGATGCCCAAGGCTGTGGCGCAGAGGGCATCCAGATCCAACAAGTGCTACTGCTCAGCATCCGAGTGTTTCTGATTTGGTACCTTCTGGTTTTCGCACCACCCAGCGTGGGAGCCAGACATGGCCAATATTGCAGTGGTTGCACATCTCCGACGGTGGCGGGCCAGTGCCGATATGGGTCTACCAAAGACTCGTCATTGGACTCTAAATGACATTTTGATTGGTTGACCAAATCTCATCTCAAGAGTAAAAAACATCACTTCTTGTTTCAAATAGTTGAAAACTAAAAGTGAGGGCAACATGAGATACAAAAAAACTTGCTGGGCATAGATCGCATATAGCCTTGTGAACTTTGAGAAGTGGCAGCTCTACAGGATGGAAGGAGACTTAGTGTGTGCAATGCAAATATGTAACAGAAAGTTCAAGGTGTGTTAACATTATTTCTGTGAATGATGATAAATTTATACATACAAATAAATACCGCAATTGCAAGCGTGTTTTCTCCCGAAAATGTTGATCCCAAAAAATGTGCACACAACTTGACATACAAGAACAGAAGTACAGAACAGAACAACACTGTATAACTTCATTTCATTTATATAAAATGGCAGCCATGAGCAAGTAGTTTGATGTCAATCCCAACTTTACAAGCAAGTAATTATCTAACTCAAGCCAGGCAGTGGCAATATGCCGACAGCATTGCTTACACTAACAAAAAGAAAAATTGAGTAAAGAGCAATGAGGCCAACTCCAAGTATCTTGTTAGGCCGCATGTCACCTCTTGGCAGCATAACAAGAGCCCAGATCAATCCAGCAACAAGAAAGCCCATAGTGTAAATAAGAGAGTAGTCCTGTGGAAGAACATACGAATTGGGTGCTGTTGACCAAGCTCCAAGCAGCATCGATATACCCAAACCAGCAAGTGTATTAAACATAGGTCCTGCATAACATCCAGACATGGCAATCTGCACGCCGTCCCCTCCATTCATCGCTAAAGCGACATTTGACATCAAGTCACCCATTGAATTCCCCCATGCTAACACTGTTAGCCCAAGTATTGAAGGATTAATTCCCAGTATCACACCCAAAGCAACCAAAAGTGCAACCAGTTCATTAGCAATGATGTAGAACCAGATGATGCTCATCACAAAGCCTCCAAAAACCCATGGGAACAAAAATCTCCGTGGAGGACGCTCGTTACTGGTGAACAGGAAAGCAAGGGCAGCAAGTGCGATCCCCAGAATGACAGCCATAACATATGCTGCTATGCTAACCTTTGTGGATACTGTATCCTGACTGCTCCATAAAAATGCTAAAAGAACAGGCGCCAAACAAGCACTTGCAACAGCATATTCTTTCGACCAGCGGTCTTCCTCCACTATCGGAATTGTCAACCTTCTTGGTATCGTCAAGGGAAGCTCCATAAACGAAAACAGCCTGGAAATATTGAACGTGGAGTTATCCACTTCTCCCTCACTCCAACCCCACAATGGCCTTGAGCTGTCAGGCGAACCAACTCTATTTCCATGATTTGAGTAGATGGCCACATGAGAAGCCCACATCCACTGAGGCAAGGATGTATTCATTTGGGCCGCCTCACCATCTGCATCCTCCTCAAGAAGTGAACTGTACACTGAATCATCCTCCTCTGCTCCTTGTTCAAATATACTTGCCCTCACAGGCAGCAATGGTGTGACCACATCAAACTTCAGTCTCCTGGCATGTTTCCTCAACACCTCATTTGCAGCCACAACAAATGCATAGACTGCATAAATCGACACAAACATCATAGCTCCCCAAACAGTCACCTTCCCAACGATCAACACTACAGACAAAGCGAGCAGAGTCACCAGAAAGAACCCAACATCCCTCACAAAGCACCTCCGATCAATCTGAACATTCTTCTCCGCAACGCACAATGACACTGCCCCAACCACAACACAGGTCACGAATACAGCTCCACCGAGCACACTGTTCAGCCCAACATCACCAGCACCGCTCCCCATAAACGCTGCAATGCTAGCAAACACATCGGGAGCGCCATTACCAAAGGGGAGCAGCGTCACGCCAGCCACGGTGGGCGGGAGCCGCAGCAGTGCCGACATCTTCTCAAGGCTGCAGCAGAAGTAGTCGGCAGCGGTATTGCCCAGCATATAGAACAGCGCGGCCAGGCATACCCCGAGCACCGCGTAGCCCAGTACCCTGAACCTCTCGCATCTGCAGTAGAAGAAGCCTAGGTAGTCGACGAACCCACCGGAGCTGCACTGCGGGTGGGCCCGGAGGAACTCGCACTGCGTCCCGAACCCCTCGTGCCGCGCGATGCCCGTGCACGCCGCGGAAGGGTGCTCCGGCTGCTCGCCATTCAGCGTAGCGGACCCCGAAGGATTCGCGGCGCTGGATGCGGCGGGGCCGGCAGGATCGGCATCGGAGAGGAACCTGCGGTGCGCCGGGTGCAATCCGGAGCCCAGGAGCCGCGCGGCGCGCGGCGAGCCACCATCGGAGCGGCTGTACAGGAGGAGGAGGAACAGCACCAGGGAGACGGCGGCGAGGGGCCGGACCCGGCGCGGCTGCGACGCGATCATCTCCGGCAGGTTCAGGGTGATGGGTTTCCGTAGTCGCACATGCCGAATTCGCGGTCGAATTCGGGGGATTTGACAGGTAGGGAGGTGATTCGGAGGATTCGGGTCGGGGTCAGGGTTCCTGGTTCGGGAGTTGACGACGAGAGCAAGCAAAGGAGAACGAGACGACGGACGGGTTCGTCGGTTCGGTTGCCCTTGCCTTGCCTTGCCCGGCTCCGGCTGAAAAGATGGGGACAGTGCGGGGTCGGCCCGTTGTATCTTTGATCCGGCCCATGAAAATGACCCTAACGGGCCCCTCTCCCGACCCATATAATCGGGCATTTTTTAGCATAGTTCCTTGGCTTTAGCTTCATTTTTGAAGGTACTATAAGTTTTATCTCTTTCTCCTCACAAAATACACTAGCAAAGTGGAGAAGGCAGGGAAGATAGGTTTGCAGAACTACACCAACTCTTTGCTATAACACGTGCATAATGGTGAAGTGGAAGCCGGCTTAAGCCTTGTCAAAGAGGTCCTCAACTTTTCCTATTGTGATATGATATCCTATACGATTAAGGCCTATTTAGAACGCAGGAATTTTACAGAAATCGTGCATGATTTTATAGGAATCAATTCAATTTCATAGGAAAAATGCAGAAATAGAGAAAAAAAAATCATGCATTTTTAAACATACCCTTACGAATAAATACGAATCATGATGTTCTCGATAAATGTTGTCATGCCATCATCTGCCATCGTTGATGATGTACTTGGATCAGGAATATCTTTTATATGATATAGGAATTTGCTATTCATTTTTTTTATTTGTCTATTACGAAGGAATTTGTTTTAGACACATGCATGCCACGCATGCTTTTCTACTATAGTACTACAATGAATCTTGCACTTTTTGGTTAGACTCACAACTACATATTGTACACATTGCTGAAGGACATGCAAAAATTATGAAAAAAATGCAGATCATTTTGTTGTTTATGTTGAGTCGGTTCGTAACTTAAGAAGTTGGCAATCAATTGGTCCTCTTTCATTTTTCCCATGATATCCATGGACAACATTTGACTTGAATGTTTGACATATTTTTCCCAGGTGGGATAGTAGGAAGAAACAACGGGAGAGATGTTCTGAGTTGGATAGTAGGAACAAACAAAAGTGGGAAGAGCAGACATGAGACGCTTACAAACAATTTGCAGCAGAGCGTGAACCCATGAACCGAACGGACACAAAGATCATGGGAGAATGGGATATGATAAATAATAAAGCACCAGTCTCCCCATAAATGGTGAAACAGAGCATATGTTGTGACATATTTATAGCCTTCCTAACAAAACCAAACTTTTCCTTTTGTGTTTGTAGCCAGTTACAATGTTTCCAGATCTTTTCCCGTGCCCAAGTCAAAACGAGTAACGAAAGTTACAATCTTACAGAAAGGAACATCATCACAACACTCACACCAAACTATCCATGAGGAAAGTTACCAGTAATGAGAACTCGCAAATTCTAAGCCTGCTCCTATATAAACTGTATTTTATCCACAGACTGTCAGTTCTCCTGTCAGATCAATATCTCCATTCAGAACTTTGAGCAAGGAACAGCTGCGCCGACCAGACTACAATCCAAATCCCACCACATGGGCAGCTTCCTTCAGACAAAGCAGACCAAAAATGGGTCAGCAAACAACCCTCATATGTAATTCAGGCATGTGAACCACAGGTGCTGCTCTAACGGATCTGATTTACCCTGCTAAACCAAACTGAGTGTAGTATCATGTGGAAAATATCATACTTGACGGGATTTGGATGCCACAGAAAATGCTTCTGCACCCTTTTCACATTTGACTGCAGGGTTATGTATCGACTCTCGGGTATTGCCAACAAGATCTCCTTCAGCTTAGGTACATCACTTTCTGGTACGACAACAGAGAATGCACTCCAGTTGAGTGCAGCATCAAATGGGAGAACAAAATTGTCGGCAATTATTACTGGAACACACTCATAATATATTGCCTCAACTATTCTCGGGCTGTTTACCTCATACCCCATGGGACACATACAGTACTTGCTTGACTTCATATGCTGAACATAATTTCTCTTCCTAGTGATTCGGTGTGGCAGCCTGCTATATATTCTCATATCAGCATCCTTGTCTCCCCAATACTTGAGAAGTACAGGTCGAACTCGACCGTGCATCTGGCCTGCAAAGAAGGCCAGGATAGTTCTCTGTGCGGCTGGTCTTCCCCCAATATCTCTTAGAGGTCTTCTTGGTGATCTAAGAAATGTTTCTGGAAGGGAAACATCTTTTCCACGGATAAAAATTCCTTCAGAGAGATCTGCATTGCAGAGAGCTTTAATAGTGTTCTTCCGCAATTCATCGTGCAATTTGGTTGTGTAAGGCCCCTGAAAAAAGATACAATGTCAGGTACATAAATTAATTTTTCAAATTAAATCTGTGTTCTCCTCGATAGTTGATCAAACTTTTTCTAAAAAAAAGTTGATCAAAATACTAGTAAAAAAAGGTAGTGATTAAAATCCATAGTTTACATGATGGTCACTTAAGGAAGAAAAATATGCAGTGGAGAAAACATACCCAGTCATGGCAAGCAACAAAGAAATGATCAGCTCCTTTTGTCCTATTCCAATATGGGTACTTGGACGAGATTAAGTCAATGTAATTTTTAACAAAGATAGACAGTGGCTCAATTGTATTTGAGCCAGGCACATAAAGGTTATGCTCCAGTTGACGAGAGCTATATGGGAGATAGAATAAATGAGCTCTGTTTGGATCTCTCACAACAAAATTCTGGTTTGTCTCCATCAATCTCATAAACCATCCCTCAGATGCATAGATACCTTTCAACTCTGGGGAATGGAAAATAGGTTTTGCTCCATCATGATATATGAAAACCTTAAGAAGTCTCTCCATCAGTTCATAACTCCTGGAAGCATGAGTTGAACACATTTTATAAACCAACACTGAAATGAAACAGCCAATGCACAGTACAGTCCAACACACAAACGGTAGTGTGATAAGTTAGAAAACACAATGCGTCATATTAGGAACTTAAGTTATCATTGCAGCTTCCTTTTATTAGGAACTTCTGCTCATGTGCTACTGATCATCCGATGTACAGTTGGTTGGCAGGATTGTACAACACAAAAGGCAATGCCATAAGTAAATAGAAGTTACTCCAATAAGTGATCATATTGTCGAGCAAATTATAAATTAGTTCTATTTTTTGAATGGAAGGATAAACAAGGACATTGTTAAACACATGATTGAGCATTTGATTTTTAGAAAATAATTATGGAACATACCAATCACAAGAGAGACAATATGAAACCTAGTCAGTTCCTTACCTTTTAAAGATGGACACATTCCGGAACAGGGGTGCATATAGATCAGGGTCGTCTGAGGTCAATGGTGCATTATTGATCTCTTTCTTTGCATATATAAGCTCTTCATCAGCTGCTGTTGACCAAAGAGGCGCCTGCTAAATTGTCAAGGTAAGAAAAGTATTCTTACAATTTTGACTACTAATACTAAGAATTGGAATCATATCCCAAAAGAGGTAAAGCATCAACCTCTGGCGTTAGAGGCAGAACAGATTTGGTATCCATGACATGTTCTCCATTGGCATCAGAGCTCATTGTAGGCAAACCACTGGAAATGGGCTTCACAGGTAAGGAGGTTAAGAAAAAAAAATATGTAAGTTGCTACTTGCTACAGGAAAATTCCACCCATGATTAGTTAGATATGTACCTCTTTTTTGAGAAAAGGAGCTGATTCCTTTTGCGGATTTGTCTGAAGTATCAGTAACCTTTGATTAGAAGCTATTGAGAAAGCATGGTTTCCTAGCATTAAGTTGAAACATAACATGACATGCAAAAGGAAACCATGCAGTGATATGTCAACTTTTGTAGTGATCCATACCTTTATCTCAGGATGTTCGGGTTCCTCCATTGAACCATCATCAAAATTCTCTGCAGGTGAAGATGAAGGGACCAAGAACATAGAGGGGGCTGCTGCTGGAGCAATCCTAGCTGACAAATTAATCTGCAAAACAATCAGTTCGTTTTATGTACTCGTTTCAAATGTATCTCATTCGCCTGATTTACATGCACATTGAGAACAACAGATGTTTTATAAATTGTTACAAAATCAAGATTCGTCTGAATTCCTAAAAATTCTCTTAAACATTTACTGCGATTGTATCAGGGTTCACACCTAATCGTACTCAAGACTTTAAAAGTTGCCATCAAATAGTTGTCGATTTGCAGTTAAAATTCCTCGCAGGTTGTTCAGATTTCCACAATTCGACCAAATTTCCACTGTAAACAAACACTATTTCGCTGTTAAAAGGTTGATATTTTCTTTCCATGCCTCCTTATAACAAATGCACCAAGGCAAATGGAAATCAGCACCCACCTCGCCCGAGGAAGAAAGCGGCGCTTCGGCTGGCGATGACGTGGAGGCGGCGGGGCCCGCGAAGCTTCCCGCCACGGCCGCGGCCGCCACTGTCTCCTTGCGGGTCCCCCCAGGGAGGGATCCCAAGAGATAGGAGCGCCATCGGCTGGGGTCCTCCGTGGCCGGGGCGGCAGCCAGGAAGAGCGGGAGCGCCGCGACAGCGGCACAGGCGGTGACTACGCGGCGCCAGGAGAGGAGCTTGCGCGCCGCAGGAGGATGCGACGGATTGGTGTGGTGGTGGTGCGGCATTGCGTAGGCTGCCGCCGCGGGAGGAGTGGTACGGACGGACGGCGGTGCTTGGAGGCTTTGTGAGGAGAGTGGTGCGGCCGCAGTAGAAATGTAGAAGGACGGTGACGTCGGCGAGGTGTTTCTCTGACGTTTCAGTGTGTCTCGGGGACTCGGCCAGACAGCGGTGAGATGGCTCGGTGCGTCAAGGTACGGACGGACGGCGGTGCTTGGAGGCTTTGATTTTTTTTTTCTCGGTCTACATGGTTCCTAAACAACTACAATTGTCGGTCAAACTTTACGGTGCCGTTTCGATATTAACAGAGAAAGGGAAAGGAGCGAATGACTATAATTAAATAAGGCGTGAAGAACGGATGAATAGGATACAATATCTTCCCATCCAAATGTGCCCTATTAAGTTTAACTAGCTTTATAAAAAATATTAGCAATATTTATACAGTATTTACTCTCTTATACAACACCAGCTACTGCTGTAAAAAGCAAGCAACCGAACAAGCTTAAGAGTGTTTGACTCCTTGGAAAGTAAGAACGACACTTATTTTAGGATGGTGGAGTATATCATAATTACATATGCTAGTGGCTTATAACTACATTTGATAGTGGACTGCTGAGGTGGATAGCTTGCATATCAAAATTGAATTCTAATGGGTTTAGAATTATAAAGTATTAGAAGAACGTCCCACGCGTTGCTACGAGAATCATTGGTGAAATTATACTACTTATATTTACTAATATGATTGATTAAATATCATAATACATGTTAGTGGATGATTTTTAGCATTCTGATGTGGACAACTAAATATATGTTAGTAAATAACGTGATTTGCTAATGTGAATAACTTGAATGAAGATATAATGGCATTAGTTGTATGTGTTAGTGGATGCTGATGTGGACACTTTGTATGGCGAGATAGTGAATGTGCTAGTGTGATGTTATAGTGGATGCTGATGTGGACATTTTGCATGGCAAGATAAATTACAAGTAGGGTTTATCTTTATAAGAGATATAGATATAGAAATAGAAATATAGAATGTAGAATATAGATATAGATATAGATATAGATATTGTGATAAGGGTTTTTTTAAAAGTCACTCTAGTAATTAAAATCTAATTGAGCCCACGTGAAAGGATTCAAACATGTTTTCGAAGGAATGTTTCTACCAGATCCTTTTCTTTCTTGACAATAAAGGAGTATTCGTCCATTAAGCCCCTGTTTAGATTACGAATTGCTAGTTAGGTATTTGTTTGTCTGAGCTTAAGTTCTAGATCTGACGTGGGTGTCTATATTTTTCTGAAGAGGAAAATTCACCAGCGGTCCACGAAGTTGGCACAAGGTGTCACTTAGGTCCCCGAATTTTCAAAGTGATATCTGTAGGTCCCTAAAGTTGGCAGAGGGTGTCATCTAGGTCCCAAACTTTCAAAGTGATCACCGGAGGTCCCTAAACTTGGCAGAGGGTGTCATTCAGTTTCCAAACTTTCAAAGTGATCACCGCAGGTCCCTAAACTTGGCAAAGGGTGTCATCCAGGTCCCAAATACTGTAGCAATTCGGCACAGAATTTTAAAAAAAGAAATCTAAATTTTGGTAACGTAGCTACATTCTGCAGAAAATTCTAAAAATTGTATTTTTTTAATACGATCTCGCACGAAGATGATTTTTATATAAAAGTTGTAGCTCTCGACGGGATCTACAACTTTCTAGTTTTGAGTTTTTTAATTTGTGGTCGCTAATACACTCAAAAAAATTAAATAAATTTTCAGCAGTATATTAATCGCGTACGAACGCTTGTCGCCTTGAAAAAAAACAAATCTTCTTTATATGTCATCTGATAGAGATAATTTCTATATAAAAATTGTAGCGCTCGATGAAACCTACAACTTTCTAATTATGAGTTTTTAATTTAAGGTCTGTAAGATGCTAAAAAAGTTAAAATGCTGATTTCAGTTCATGTATAGTGGTTTTGCATTTTTAATTTTTTTGAATATCTTAAAGACTTCAAATTGAAAAACTCAAAATTAGAATGTTGTAGATCTCATCGAGCGCTACATCTTTCATATAAAAAGTATCTCCATTTGATAGCATATAAGAAAGATATGTTTTTTTCAAGGCGACAAGCGTTCGTACGCGATTAATATACTGCTGAAAATTTATTTAATTTTTTTGAGTGTATTAGCGACCTCAAATTAAAAAACTCAAAACTAGAAAGTTGTAGATCCCGTCGAGAGCTACAACTTTTATATAAAAATCATCTTCGTGCGAGATCGTATTAAAAAGATACAATTTTTAGAATTTTCTGCAGAATGTAGCTACATTACCAAAATTTAGATTTCTTTTTTTTAAAATTCTGTGCCGAATCGCTACAGTATTTGGGACCTGGATGACACCCTCTGCCAAGTTTAGGGACCTGCGGTGATCACTTTGAAAGTTTGGGACCTGGATGACACCCTCTGCCAAGTTTAGAGACCTCCGATGATCACTTTGAAAGTTTGGGACCTAGATGACACCCTCTGCCAACTTTAGGGACCTACAGATATCACTTTGAAAGTTCGGGGACCTAAGTGACACCTTGTGCCAACTTCGTGGACCGCTGGTGAATTTTCCTCTTTTCTGAACTCTTTCGTTGGTAGTCACAGGTCTATCGATAACGAAGTGTCTATAACGACTTCATTAATCTTAAGATCCTTTAATTCAATCTTTTGGATTGCTTATAGTGGTAGTGACTAGTACCCGTACCCTAGATACCCTCTCAACTTAATGTAACTCCACAGAAGACTAACCCCTTCACGACTCCAACATTCGGACAAGGGCTCACAGGCTATATCCACCGTGTGCGCTCGCACGCCTCCAATGGAAGCGATCCTCAACGAGCTCAGGACCCTCGTCCAACCACTCGAGAGGCTCTACGACACGCACAACTCGGAAACAAGATTTGAATTTCAAAAGATAGCATTTCAGTGCTCAGAAGAACAACCTTCTAGAACATGATTGAAGGAGCTTGATGAATCATGAAAATGAGATGGGCATGAACAGAATTCCTCGGCTCTTCCAATCGATCAAAAGCGGATACTCTTGGAAAGACTAATGATCAAAGATTGAAGTCTTGTTAGGCTAAGACCGATGCTTACCAATTGGCACATGATTGACACCACTTAGAGGTGGTTTCCTAACAACCTCAACATAAGAAGCCTTAGTTGCAACTGGATTTGAACCCACTTTCTTCCATGGTGCTACTTCTTCCTGGAGAAAATTGTGAAACTTACGAACCCATTTAGGTCCACCATCTCCCCAAAGGTGGAAGAATATTGATCACAAGAATAAAATTGGGGAATATGGACAAAGAAACCTACTTCTTTTGAGGAGGCAAAGAACTTGAAAACACGATGATCGAGCAATGAGACATTGAAGTTGTTGCCACTCCAGCCAGAGTAGCCTAAAGGATATGAGCAACAAAATCTTATGAAAGGAGAAATTTGCAACGTCCAAAGGAAACCGGAAGGAAGAAAGGCCCATGACCAACACTATTTGTGGTCACCATCAAACCAAACTTGTGCCAAAGCATCGCTTCCTGATCTTAGCTAGAGGAAAAGTTGAGCCTTGGAGAAGCCATCGGAAGGGAGGAAGAAGAGTTGTAAAAACATCGAGCAAAGAGCAAAGCACACAAAGAAAGCATTGGGATACGATGACAGACAAGGGCTATGAGGGAGCCCAACAAAGCCCGCCAAGGCCACTAGGGGCCTATTTGATTGGGTGGCCAACCTTAGACAAGGCTCCAGGAAGTCACTTTGGAGTTGTTTGGTTTCCTGTATGGACCCTTTAGCTAGGCCTAACTCAGCCACCGACCACTCCTTGTCCTGGCTAGCTAGAAATGGATTGCCATCTTGTTTTCTCATGGCCAGGCTTGGCTAGGCGCAAGACTAGGTTCCCGTCACCTCTCACCTCCCGTCCTCCCGATTCCGGCGCCATGCTCGAGCCTCCCCGTGTCCGCGACGAAGCACAAGCAGATCGACCTCCCCGTCGTCCCCTGCAAGCCTCCCCTTCGACCTGGAAGAAGCCCTAGTCCTAGCAGGCCGCATGGAGGCGCGCAGATTCTTCCGGGTCGAGCAGTAGGAGCCTCCGGAAGTCGATGGTGGGGATGGTCGTCGTCGTGTCACCGTCGTCAGCAACAATGACATCCGTGGCCACCTCTGGACGGAGATACCTCAGTGGCACTGGTGCATGACCGCGCGGTGGCCACCATGGCCTGCACGCTGGGCACACCCATACTAATCCTAAAACACTTGCTGAAGCTGTCCGTCGATCTTCTACGAAGACCATGGAGACTACGCTGGGTACACCATGGAGATATGGTAGAACTACCTAATCTAATGCCTTCTCAAGAATACTTGTCTTTCATTAGACATGAAGTACTCAAAAGAGTGCACTAAATTGTGTTGTTCCATCGAGCACAACCCAAGGAGAGAACTCGAAAATCTATAATTTTTCGTCAAGATCATAAATGAGAGAATAAAGCTTACAACATATTTAGCCATTTCTTACATCACTTAATTACCATAGCAGAATATTACCTCAATTGATTATAACAGCGGAATATAATAATGTTATCAGAGCTTTCAGCGGATATGTATATAATGACAGGTTTAAGCGCTAACATGAGGAACATTTATATACATGGAATGATAACAGACTATAAGTCTTTTCCTTTGCAAAAATATTTTGTGACAATTTGAAAAAACTCTACGTCAGCAGCAGAAGAAAATCCTCGCTGAGCCCACCAGAAGGTTTCCACACACAAAAGTCGTCTATGTATCCTCCGGTCACCTACAACAGGAGGAATAAAACCCTGAGTACTCGATTGTACTAAGCAAGACTTACCCGATAGGAGGAATTGAACTAAGACGCTCCGAGCTAAATGAATCGAGAGGCAGAGCGTGTGGTGCTCTCGCTGTGGTCATGTTATGGAGAGGCACATGAGTGAGCTCGAGTGGATTAAGATGGCGGCTTTGATCGATAGCTATAGTAAGAGCACGTGCGCACAGGTGACGAGATTGGGGAGGGCTTGGCGCGACGCGCTTGAATTGGAGCGCCTGGACCTGAGCAGGCCGCAACAGCGTCGGCTAGCGGGGGCAAGTGAGGCAAGACGAGCAGAGAGGCATCGTCGTCACCCTATGACTAGGGTCGGTTGACCCAGGCGCGGCGGGTGGTGGCACGGGCTCATGGTAGGTGAGACGCAGGATAGGGCAACTGCCACGTTGACGCGGCGACAATAGCCACGACCTTGGCTCGACCCCGTGCGCGGCTCAGCGAACATGGTGGCGCACGTAAGTAGCGACAGCAAGGGCACACGACAACTGTATTGCGAAGACGCCTCGCCACGTGACCGCGCAGCAGCTGCACCGGCGTCGCGCTCGTGTGCACGCGAGGCCAGGGCACAGCTCGGCCGGACCGACGCGCAGCACGGGCGGCGACGAGACCGCCACCAGCAAGGTCACACACGGTGCACGCGTGCGACGGTGCAGCACCCACACGTGACGCCGCACACCCGAACACGGTGACCGAGTACCGTCCGAACAGCTGGCCTAGGTGACGTGCATGCATTTTAAAGCACGTCTAAAAACTAACCTAACACAGTTGAAGCTAAACTACCTTGACCATGCTAACGAGGGTACATTAGTCTACCCTAAGGAGCAAAAACACGACATTGACCTTTAGCAAGATTTTTCAGAATTAATTCGCCAACACGGCATTGTCACAGTGTTTTTAAACTTAAAATCTCTTCCAAGTCTTGAGCTGAATTTGACTTCAAGTTCCATTTCCAAGCCATTAGAAATACTAGCTAGTCATATTATTTTTCTACAGCAAGAGTTGCATTGTTATCTACAAAGTTTATACTTTAAACTTTATTTAAGTATCGCACACATGTTCTATAGTATTTTTGCTTAATAAAAATTGATTTTCAACCCTACTTAATATACATGAGCTATTGAATCAACATTGATTTAACTTTTTTATTTGTTATTTTAGGTTATAAGAAATTTATCAACACCTTCTATCACATGCATTATTAGATAAACATGATGCTCATGACATGATTTAGTAGTTTGTTTAGGGCTTAACACCGAGGGTGTTACACCTACGAGCCTTACCCCCAAACCTCTGGTCAAGGCGGCGCACATGACCGGTGGCGAGGAGAAGCTGAAATTGTCCACTAACAGACCACGGCTGGGCTCGATGAGCATAGGACACCTAGCAAACTTCCTAAGCTACTCATTGGTACGAGGAACTAGACTGGGAAGCCTTGAGCTGGTGATTAAGAAGGAAGAGATATTAGTGCATTGTCACTGCCATGTCACGGAGAGCGGCCACAGTTGAAGTGGCCTAGCTAAGACCCGACAAGGGCATGGCAGCATAGGGATATGACTGCACGAGCGAGTGCAGGAGGCACGTCAGTTAGTGCTCGGATGGAACCACAAGGTGTGTTTCATGCAATGGTCCATACTTCATACTAACCCATAGAAACAAAATATTTAAGCACTATTAATTATTTCGCTCACAATAAATCGCCAAAAATAGTACTTTAAATGTAAGTTCAAGTGTTTGCCGACTTAACGAAAATAGCTTATCTTAACTTCAAATTTGATTTTTAAACTCCTAAGAGCACTAGTTAACAATATTTATTTTGATTTTTCTCAACCACAAAAGTGAGTCACAGAATTTGTTTATCATTTCAGGTAAGTTTTAAACTCTTAAGCCAGTGAACTTATTTTGCTAATCTCTTTTAGGTCTTAATCTTTGTGCTAAGCAAGCTCGTAACACCAGGGGTATTACAGGAGACCCCGCCATCTCCAATCTCGATCTTCTACGAAGCTGTCCGTCATGGACGAATCGAATCCTTGCTGACACGAGCCCCTTTGTGGACGGCGGAGGGTGCCTCCGGGCACCGCTGGATGCCACGAGACCCTACCTCTGGTTCGCGTCGCCCATCCTTGCTGCCAACCGCATGCCTCGCCGGCCGGAATCGGTTGCACCAGCCATCTCCCCTGCCGAGAAGTGGCGCTCACCACATGTTCGACGAATTGTCTCGAAGGCGGTGAAGTTACCTGTACAAAGAAGAGGTGATTCTATCCAAGCCAAATCAGCCAACCAAACACACTAGTTGCTAGCCAGGTTTAGATAGCGTAGGCAACAAAACAAGTCCATCTTAGCTTGCTGGAGGCGGTCTTAGACTAGCTTGGCTTATTTCCTAGCCAGGCTAAAAGGAAGGCAGGTAACAAAACACACCCTGGGTGGTCACCGCCTCACTGGGCTAGGGTGGGTGCTGGAGCACTCATGTCTCTAGGCAGCCATGGATTGAGCTTTTTCTCTCTCTATGCATCCTACTATGCCTCCTCAGCAGTTTATTGATGGCCTTTTTCTGTTTTCCTTTCTTCTTTTTAGCTAGATGCATACATTTATATTTCACTAAATACTTTTTAGGAGGCAATAGGTGATCATTTTTTCGGATGTATTTAAATGGAGGACCCGTAGTTATTTCAAAGTACGTACCGTGTAGAACCTGATTTTTATAGAATTGCTCAAGAAAGCTAAGAGCCTATCAATTTGTTCACATGACCCGTAACTATTTGTGGTTGTGGGTCATCTTCGAGTGCGGACCTGCCAGCGAAGATGTACTTTGAAAATATGTATAAGACGCTTTAGATGTTTTTTGTTTTTTACACCTAATATAACTTGTTTTCACAAGAAGAGAATGCAAACATAGTCGGTTCTTATCTAAAAAAAACAGAGTCAGTTGAATTTGTTACTTTTCACTTAGAACCTTCATTGAGGCCTCCTTTGAAAGATAGGAATTGTTCATGTTTCATATGTTTTTCATGTATAAGAGCGACTCCAAGAGTATATCCTTTCTACATACTAGGAATAGAGATTTTGGTGAAAAACTATTGTCGGTGTTTTGGAACCGGGGGTCCCTCTACCGACGAGTGAATTTGTGCTGCGTGCCCCTAATCCCGGATGGTAATGCAAAGAGACACAAGGTTTATACTGGTTCAGGCAATCGAGGCCCTACGTCCAGTCTGAGAGATCGATCTTATATTCTTTGCATCGGAGTGCTCGTAGTAGGGGGTTACAGGCTGGGTGAGAGAGGGATCAAGCCCCAGGTCTCGGCGAGGGTGGTGCGGGCTGCTTGAGGCGTTGTTCTCAAGTAGCGTAGAAGTGTGTCGTTCTATCGGTGTGTTCCTCCCCTCTCCTACGAGGCCCAAGTTCTCTCCTTTTATAGTTGAAGGGAGAACGAAGGTAGTACATGTATCACTATGCGACGTAGTGTCAATAGAAGTGGCACGTCCGAACCCTGTGGCCCGTTCTGGTGGCGGCGTGGCCGTAGGAGCGATCCGTCCTTGGAGTACTGGAGCGGTGTGGTTGTCCCATCAGGTCCTGTGCGCCGTGGGAGCCCCGGGAATGTCTCGGAGCGGATGTGACGGCGAACGCGCAAGCCCTGGTGGACAGATTGTGCGCGAGGCCGAGGCCTGGTTGGTGCCGAGGCTCGTGCTGCGGTGGGGGTCTCAGCGGGCACAAACCCCGAGATTGCCGAGGCCCCGGTGCACAGTGCCGAGGCCTTGAGCGGGCGGCGAGTCGCGGGTGCAGCGTTAGGACACAGTGGCTGGTAACCCCCGTCACGCTCTGTCCCAGGTGTTGATCGTGGACACAGTGCCGGGACACAGTTGTCGGTAACCCCTGCTGCACCCTGTCCTAGCTGGTACGGCGTTGATGCGACCTTGGGTTGCATCGGCCATTCTGTGACGTTGAGCCGCTGTCCGGCGGAGATTGCGGGAGTGGTTGAAAGTATTGATGAGACGTGACGTGCTGTCGAGGCGGGGGCCGACGGACCACGGACAAGCCGGCCCCGAGCGACACAGAGAATGAGGCCTCGCGCGAGACGGAGATTAGGCCCCTTGCCGAGGCCTCCTCTGGGGTGCCTCGCACGAAGCGGAGTTGGCGTCGGGATGCCGAGATCTCCTGCTCTATAAACGGGGGCGGCGTGTCCGAGCCCTGTAGCCGGCCACTGTTGTGGTATGGTTGATGGAGTGGCCCCGTCCTTGTCGTGTAGAAGTGATGCACCGGTCGTACTTGATCTTGTGCGTCGTGGGGCTCTCAGTACAGCTTGATGCAGGATATGGCGGGTGACGTGCTGGTCATCGTGCGATGACGTCGTAGGGAGCTGTGGCTCTGCAGATGGCGAGGCCGAGCCATCGTGGGGGGTTCGGCGGACATGGATCCTCAGGCTGCCGAGCCCCTAAAGCATACCGCCGAGGCCTTGGGGGGAATTATTGATCCTGGGTGCTGATTCCAAGGCCACAGTATCTCCGACGTGGCTCCCCACGCTGCGTTGTTCTCGGAGCAGGAGTTGGTAGCACAGTGAGGCATGGGCATCAACTATGTGCTTTAGTGGTTAGCACAGTGGCGGGTAACTTCTGCCCAGTCCTGCCTCCTGTCCCGTCGGCCATTCTACTGTACTGTGCCGAGCATGCGGCCGATGTCAGGGGCGGCAGTTGGCTGAGTTAATGTGACACGACGTTTTGTCAGAGGGGCGGGTGAAGGAAGAGGCAGCGGAGTGCTGCCAAGCCTGCCTCACGCGAGACGGAGAGTCGGCGGCCCGGCCGAGGCCCCTGGGTGGGGGGTCGCTCGAGGCCAGTGGTGAGGGGGCCTCGGGCGAGTCGGAGAATTGGCTCTTGATAGCAGCCGTTTTTTGGTTCTTGCTTAGGGTACCCCTTCTCACCGTATCCGACAGTAGCCCCCGAGCCTTGGGGGGAGTGGAGGTACTCCCCCTGAGGTTCTGACGAGAATTGGCTCTTGATAGTTCCTGTTGGGATGGTGTTTTGTACTTGAGGTTTCGGTGGGTGCGCGCAGCCCCCGAGGCCCTGGAGGAGTGATTTCACTTTTTCAGGGGCTTTTTTCTTTCTCGAGCGAGGGGTTTTCATTGTGTTCGCCGGGCCCGTGGGTGCGAGTTCGGATCGCAGGGCCTCGACGATGCTGCGGAAAGAGCCCCTTAGCCTCCGCCCGGAGCGAGAGGGCCGTCAGGGGTTCCCCCGGCTTTTTGTACGACCCTCATGCTTCCTTTTCGCTCGGAAGGAGGGGTGGAAGATGCCGTGCTACCCTCGGTGGGCGCGAGCGACGGCATTTCCGGTGAGCTGTTATCGGGTAAGTCCGAGTGGAGGCCCGTACCCCGTTCGCTGGGGGTCGGCTAGCGGTCCGGAGACGCGCTCCAAGAGTACCGGCGGGTTTCTCTAGTGGGTGCCGAGGCCGTTCGTTGGGCCTCGGTGGCTCGGTGCCTCCCTACGGTGGGATCCCATTCGGAGACCTCCCTGCCGGTCTCGGACACGACACAGGGCGCGCCCGTATAGGCTCGCCCGTAGCCGTCCCTAACTCTTTTGCCCTGGGGCAGCTGTCGAAACCCCTGGGGGCCCAGCCTTCGAACCCCTGGACCGTAACGGGCTCTGGTCGCTTGTCTTTATCTTGGGTGCAGGAAGAGCCCCCAAGCCTCCGCACGGAGCGAGAGGGTGGTCAGGGGTCTTCCCGACTTTTTTGTCCGTCCCCCGCATGTCCTTTTTGCTCAGACGGGGGGCTGTTTGCCGAGCCCACTCGCGTGTGAGCCTGAGCCGCTGGGTCTCGGCAAAGTTGCAGGAGGAGCCCCCGAGTCTCTCGCACGGAGCGAGAGAGCGGTCAGAGGTCCCCCTGGCTTTTGGTTCGCCCCTCGCGCGTGAGGGTCTGTCCGCCGAGCCCCCTTGGGTGCGAGCCTAGGTCGCGGGGTCTCGGCGTCTTTCGCAGAAGAAGCTCCCTAGCCTCTGCACGGAGCAAGAGGGCCGTCGGGAGATCTTCTGGCTTTTTGAACGACCCTCGTGCTTCCTTTTCGCTCGAAAGGAGGGTTTGTTTTGCCGAGCCCCCTCGTGTGCGAGCCCAAGTCGCTGGGCCTCGGCAATGGTTTGCAGGAAGAATCCCTTAGCCTCTACGTGGAGCAAGAGGGCCGTCGGGGATTCTCCTAACTTTTTATTCGACCCTCGCGCTTCCTTTTCGCTCGAAAGGAGGGGTGGGACATGCCGCGCTACCCTCGATGGGCGCGAGCGATGGCATTTCCGGTGAGCTGTTATCGGGTAAGTCCGAGTGGAGGCCCGTACCCCATTCACTGGGGTCGGCTAGCGGTCCGGAGATGCGCTCCAAGAGTACCGGAGGGTTTCTCTAGTGGGTGCCGAGGCTGTTCGCTGGGCCTCGGTGGCTCGGTGCCTCCCTACGGTGGGATCCCATTCAGAGACCTCCCTGCCGGTCTCGGACACGACACAGGGCATCCCAAGCATTTCGCTTGCTTGGGCCTCGGCCTCGTATAGGCTCGCCCGTAGTCACCCCTGACTCTGTTGCCCTGGGGCGGCTGTCGAAACCCCTAAGGGCCCAGCCTTCGAACCCCTGGACCGTAGCGGGCTCGGTGCCCAGTTCCTTTGCATGAAAGGAATCGGGGGGGGGGGGGGTTATTTCTCTCCCTACGGCTGATAACGGCAGGCGTGTCTTTTGAGGCGGCTTTTCTGGGGAGGCGAAACGGCGCCTGCTGTCGTTGTGGTCGGACGCGACGTGGCGTCAGCCGACGGGACGTACCTGCACGCGCGATTAATGAGGAGGGAGTGGGCGCGTGGGCGATAAGACCGGATCTGGATAACCGCGCCGGACTTTTTGGGGAAACTTCCCCGATTTCGTCGCCCGGTGGTTTCGTCTCGTCCCTGCATAAATACGCAAAGAGCCTCGCCCTCCCCCTTCTTACCTTTTCCGCATTTGCTTTCGCTGCCCCTACGCCGTTGCTGAGAGCATAGAGCGCCAGGGAGGAGAAGGGCGAGAGCGAGAAACTGAAAGAAAGAGAGAGATTACCACCGTAGCAGCGACCTCCACCGCGCAATGGCTGGTGGTCCCGTCATCCTCCCGGCGGATCCCTGGGAGCGGTCTGACGTCACCGAGGAGAAGCTACAGTCGCTCGTGGAGGCCGGTCTTCTTCGCCCGATCACCGACCCTGACGAGCCAGAGTGGATTGCTCCGGGGGATGAGTCGGAGCCGAGGCCGCGCGACGGCTACGTGGTGAGCTTCGTCGTCTTCCACGAGCGAGGCCTTGGGTTGCCGGCGGATAAGTTCATGCGGGCGCTCCCGCACTACTACGGCGTGGAGCTTCACAATTTCAGCCCCAACTCCATCGCGCAGGCGGCCATCTTCGTCGCCGTCTGTGAGGGGTACTTGGGGATCGCTCCCCACTAGGAGTTGTGGCTCCATTTGTTCCGAGCGACGTTCACCACCAAGCCGGGGGGAACGAGGGGGGCTCGAAAGGTGCAGAGGGCCGGCGGCTGCACCCTTCACGTGCGCCAAGACCGGCAGTCCCTCTACATCTCGGCCCAGCTGTCATCGTCCAACCGTCGTTGGTACGACGGCTGGTTCTACCTCCGCAACGACGACGGAGGACTTCCTCCTTATACCAGGCGGGTTGTAGAGAGTCAACCAGAGAAGTGGGGATACGGCGTCATCAAGGTTGATCAGCCCAGGCTGGAGCCGCTATTGCGGGCCTTGGGGAAGCTACGTGACCGCGGCCTTTCGGCGGCCGTGGTTGTGGCGGCCTTTCACCGCCGGAGGGTGTTGCCGCTGATGGCCCAGCGGCGGCGGCTGTTCGAGATGACCCCGCACGACCCGATTGCCGGTATCAAGATGTCCGCCTTCACCCTTACCGACGACGAGACCCTGCGTCGGGTGAGAGAGGCGGTAGACGGGAAGCCGAAGATCGACGATTTGATACCGTTCCCGATGCGCCCTTCGCGGGGGTACATCTCACTGGTGAGTTGGATGTTGCCGACGCTTTCGCGGCCTACTTGTTTTCCGCCTTTTTTGTCTACTGTCTTACTTCGTCGTTCCCGTAGGGGATAAGGGACGTGCGAGACTCCCCGCCGCCTGTTCCCGAGGATGCCCAGCTACGAGCCGTGAACAGGGTGCGCGCCGAGGAGGAGAAGAAGAAGAAAGATGCCAAGTAGGCGAAGCGCACGAAGAAGCTCCTCGCGTGCGAAAAGCTGGACGCTCGTCGCCGGCGTCAGAAGCTCGATGGTCTCCCGTTGGAGCTGTCTCCCTCGTCGTCCGTGTCAGATTCTTCGGGCGATGGCGGCAGGCGCGAGGTGGGGACGGCCTGCCTGGAACACCTCCCCGACATTAGGGAGATGGTGCCTGGGGCGCCGGCAAGGAGCCGGACGCCCCTAGGAGGAGGAGGTGTCCCGGGGCCGAGGCCGACATGCCCGAGGCGTGGGTGTCGGAGGAGCGTGCCGTCAGCCCGATGGGTCCAACGGTGGAGGTGGAGCGAGCGACGGTGGGGCCGACCCCATCATCTCCGCAAAGGGTCGAGGAGGTGCCGGGGTCCGGTGGAGGCCAGCTGGCTCCGGTGGATACCGAGGCCGCGCTGCTACCACCACCGGCGCCGTTGCAGAGGATGCTGGCGGTGTCGAAGCGGCTGCATCCCCGTTCGCGGTAAGCGTCTTTTCTTGTGGAGTCCATAGTACTTCTTGTTTGTCCCTTGGTCGCATGCTAACCTTGGGAGTGTCTTTGCTTCTAGCCAGAAGCATCTGGTGGAAGATCCTGCCTTGGCGCCCCGTAAGGCGCTCAAGGTGAACGTTAGCTCCTCCGCCCATCAGGTAGCGGAGGCGTAGGCTGGCGTGCAGCGTGATGCGGCATCGGGCGGGGCCGTTTCGGAGGAGGCGGCTGCCTAGGAAAAGGGTGCCGAGGTGGCCGCGGAGCGAGTGGAGGAGGAGGGGCCCATGCCTCGCGATGTCGTGAGTCTTGGGGCGAAGGAGGCTGGGGCGTCCACCATTGCCGAGGCCATTGAGGGTGAGGTCGGAGCCCCCAAGGCCTCCGAAGTCGGGGCGGTGGATGCCGGGGCCACCATGGTAGAGATGGCAGAGGCCGGAGCCCCTGGATCCATCGAGGCCGAGGCGATGGAAGTGGAGACGGAGCAAGTTTTGGCGCCGCCCCTGGTTCAGACAATCTCGTCCGATGATTCCTCCCTCGGGAAGGAGGCGGCGGACGTCGAGGCGGCCAGTACCGCGGAGCAGCCAGTCCCAGATCCTGCCGAGGGGAGTTCGGCCCTTGCCCGGCTATGGCCCGAGCCCCGTGGGTGGAACTTCCCGCGTGTTTTCTGGCGGGACCGGGCTAATCCCGAGGGGGAGCCTCTGTTCGCCCTTGAAGATATCGCAGAGGGGGGGCGGTGGGATACCCTCGAGTAGTACCGCCAACTTGCAGTGCGGTCTCTGCAGACCGCGATGACTATTGTGGGACGGGACTTGCCCGGTGTCACCTAGGTAAGTACTTTTCCTCTCCTGTGCCGCGTTGTTTCCTCTCCGAGCCCCCTCGCAATGTTTGACGCGCGTTTTTTGTTTTGCCCCTTTAGGAGCTGGAGACCCGATCCCTTGGGAAATCGGTATTCCTACGAAGGGAGAAGGATATCTAGGACCAGCTCCGGCGGCAGACAGGCCTGCTCGCCGATGCTCAGGGGCTTTTGTCGGTGCAGAGTGCGGAAGTGGAGGACCTTCGCCATTGTGCTGACATTCAGGCCGAGTTGGCCACGGCTAAGGAGCAGTCTACCCCTTTGGTAGCGAAGATCAAGGAACTGGAGGAGGAGCGAGATGCCTTCAGGTCTCGGGCCCAAGAAGCGACGGCCTCTGCCAAGGCCATAGCCGGGCAGCTGGGTGCGGAGCAGAGCGAGCATCAGCTGACCAAAGTCGCCCTGGCCGAGGCTACCAAGGCGGCCGAGGCCTCTCGGGCCGAGGCCTTAGATCGGAAGAGCAAGGCCGAGGGTAAGTTCCGCCGAATCGTGCTCTTTGTTCTTTTTGTTCTAGTTTGCGTTTGACTTCTGACCCCTCGTTGCGACGTAGATCTGGAGAAAGAGGCCTCCTAGGCGGCTGAGGCCTCCATTGCAGCGCAAGCGGCGCTGGATGTTGAGGTCCGGGAGCACGAGGCGCTGCGCAGCGCAGTCCGTACCGCCTGCGAGGCCCTGGATGTCGAGGGGGTCCAATCGGCCAGCTCCCTTGGGAGCCGCCTGATTGCGTTGAGCGGCCGCGTCCACGAGAGGCTCCGGGGGGCGTTGCACACGGGCGTCAAGCGCGCCCTGGCCATCGTCTCCTCGCACTACGCTATCAACCTCGAGGCTGTCAGCGACGACTACGTGTTGCCAGAAGATGACGAGGAAGCTGACGTGGAGGTCGCGAAGCTGTTGGAGGCGACCGAGGCACCTGGCGCAGCGCTGGCTGGTCTATTTGAAGAAGAGGTGGTCCCTCCCGCGCCGGCCGCCGATCCTTGAGCTTTGACCTGGGCCAAAAGGGGCCATGTAACCAAATTGAGTTAGTTGCCGTATCATGACGTTTTTGTGGCCGTTGAGGCCTTTAAAGTATTTGCGTACGTGGGTCTTTTAACCGTTTTCTATTCTACTTCCGAGCCTGTGCCCTCTGTCTCAATCTTGGGAACCCGCAAAGAAATCCCTTGGAACCTAAGCCGTCCTTTGGCGAAGGGTGGTGAGGGAGCTGCCGTAGCCCAGAGGCGTAGGCCGTTCTCACGACTCGACCGGCCCTTTGGCCTTGAGACAAGCTTTTGGTCTTTGGGTTTCTTGTGAAGGTCCCGTCAGAGCGCGAGAGAGTTTGGCGTAGAAATTTTTTGAAAGATCATTAACAAACGGTGTTCGGGACTTAGGGGGTTCCCCCTTTTTAGCCCCCGAGGGAGGCTCGGCTTTGCAGAGGCAGAGCCGAGTCTTCCTTAGAGCGCTATTGAGACGTCGAGCCCCTATCGATAGACAAGCTCTCTGTACAGAACTTCCTCGGAGCCTACGTTGTCCTTTGGGTGAAAAGGTGGTGAGGGAGCTGCCGTAGCCCGGAGGCGTGGGCCGTTCTCATGGCTCGGCCGGCCTTTTCGCCTTTGAGACGATCGTACTGTCCTTAGGTTCTATATAGTCAACTTGTCTATAAGGGGGTAGGTTCCCCTTGATGGGGGTTTCTCAAAAAATTATAACAACTAAGAACGCTTCTTTATTGCATTTCGAGAAACAATGTAAACGACGTTTGGAAATTTAAGGGTAGAAACGACGTAGCTGTTCTATGTTCCAAGCGTTGGTGAAGATTTCGCCCTTCTCGTTGGCTAACTTGTAGGTCCCAGGCTTCAGCACTTGGGCGACGATGTATGACCCTTCCCAGGGTGGGGTCAGTTTGTGGCGGCCCTTGTTGCTCTGCCTCAGTCTCAGCACCAGGTCGCCCACTTTCAGGTCTCGGCTTTGGATGCGCCGGGCTTGGTAGCGTCGTAGGGCTTGCTGGTACCTGGCTGAGTGTAGTAGCGCGACATCTCAGGCTTCCTCCAGTTGGTCGAGGGCGTCTTCGTGGGCGGTGCGGTTGCTTTGCTCGTTGTACGCCTATAGCCTCGGTGAACCGTACTCTAAGTCAGTGGGGAGGATGGCCTTGGCTCCATAGACCAGGAAGAACGGTGTGAATCCTGTGGCTCGGCTCGGGGTGTTTCGTAGGCTCCAGACGACTGACGGGAGTTCGTCAAGCCATTTCTTGCCAAACTTCTTCAACCGGTTGAATATTCTTGGCTTAAGGCCTTGTAGGATCATGCCGTTGGCACGTTCTACTTGGCCGTTCGTCCTTGGGTGTCCTACGGCCGACCAGGCCACCCGGATGTGGTGGTCATCGTAGAACGTTAGGAACTTGCGACCGGTGAATTGCGTCCCATTGTCAGTGATGATGGTGTTAGGAACCCCGAACCTGTGGATGATGTCCGTAAAGAACAGCACCGCTTGCTCGGATTTGATCTAGGTGATCGGACGAGCCTCGATCCATTTGGAGAATTTGTCGATGGCTACCAGCAGATGGGTATAGCCCCCGGGTGCCTTCTGCAGAGGCCCAACCATGTCCAGCCCCCACACAGTGAATGGCCATGTGATGGGGATGGTTTGGAGGGCTTGGGCCGGGAGGTGCGTCTGTCGAGCGTAGTACTGGCATCCCTCGTAGGAGCGTACTATCTTCGTGGCGTCGGCCACCGCCGTTGGCCAATAGAAACCTTGTCGGAAGGCGTTACCCACGAGCGCCCGAGGCGCCGCGTGGTGCCCGCAGACTCCTGCGTGCAAGTCCCAAAGTAGGGAGTGCCCAGCTTTGGTGGTGATGCATCGTTGGAGAATACCCGATGGGCTACGCCTATACAACTCGCCGTTGTAGAGGACGTAAGTCTTGGCTCGTCGCGCAAGCCACCGGGCCTCAGTTCTGTCCACAGGAAGCTCTCCTCGAACGAGGCGATCAAGGAAAGGGACTCGCTAGTCCGTTCCTTGGTCGACCTTGGGAGGCTCTGCGTCAATCGCCATGGCCTCGGGCTCGGCTGGCGGGGTCTCGGTGGCCGAGGGGGCCTCGAGCCCTGCATTGGGCTCGGCCGATGTGCCCTCTTCCGTCGTCGAGGCGTAGTTGACGGATGGCTTGTGGAGGTCTCTGGCAAAGACGTTCGGGGGGACCGGGGCTCGTGCCGACGCCATTTTTGCTAGTTCATCTGCGGCTTCGTTGAACTTTTGTGCAACGTGGTTGAGTTCGAGACCGTCGAACTTGTTTTCTAGGCGACGTACCATCGCGCAGTACGCCTTCATTCTGGGGTCATGGCAGCTTGACTCTTTCATGACCTGATCGACGACGAGCTGGGAATCACCCCGTACGTCGAGACGTCGCACTCCAAGCTCGATGGCAGTTTGCAGGCCGTTGATGAGGGCCTCGTATTCGACGACATTGTTGGAGGCGGCAAAGTGAAGCCGGATCATGTAGCGCATGTGTATCCCGAGGGGCGAGACCAGGAGCAGGCCCACGCCAGCCCCAGTCTTCATCAGAGACCCGTCGAAGTACATGGTCCAGCATTCTGATTGGATCTGAGCGGGTGGCAGCTGCGTGTCGGTCCACTCGGCTACAAAGTCGGACAGGACCTGCGATTTGATCGCTTTCTGAGGCGCGAAAGACAAGGTTTCTCCCATGAGTTCGATAGCCCACTTGGCTATTCTACCCGAGGCCTCCCGGTTTTGGATTATCTCTCCCAAAGGAAAAGACGACACCACAGTCACCGGGTGGGACTCGAAGTAGTGACGCAGCTTGCGTCGAGCCAAGACTATGGTGTAAACCAGCTTCTGGATGTGGGGGTAACACGTCTTAGTCTCGGAGAGCACTTCGCTGATGAAGTAAACAGGTCGTTGGATGGGTAGAGCATGTCCCTTTTCCTTCCTTTCGACTACTACGGCTGCGCTGACCACTTGGGTCGTCGCGGAGGCGTAGAGTAAGAGGTGCTCGCCCTCGGTGGGCGGAACCAGGATGGGGGGGGGGTTGGTGAGCAGTGCCTTGAGCCTGGCGAGGGCTTCCTCGGCCTCGGTGGTCCAAGAAAAGCGCTCGGACTTTCTCAAGAGGCGGTACAAGGGCAGGCCTCTTTCGCCGAGGCGCGAGATGAAGCGGCTTAGGGCCGCAAGGCATCCCATGACCCTCTGCACCCCCTTGAGGTCTCGGATCGGGCCCATGTTGGTCACGGCCGAGACCTTCTCCAGGTTGGCCTCGATTCCTCGTTCCGAGACTATGAACCCCAAGAGTATGCCTCGGGGAACCCCGAAGACACACTTCTCAGGGTTGAGCTTGATGCCCTTCTCTCTGAGACTTGTGAAGGCAACCTCCAAGTCGCCGACGAGATCACCGGCCTTCCTGGACTTGACTACAATGTCATCCACGTAGGCCTCGACGGTTCGCCCGATGTGTTTGCCAAAGACTTGGGTCATGCACCGTTGGTAAGTAGCCCCCGTGTTTCTGAGGCCGAACGGCATGGTTATGTAGCAGTACATGCCAAATGGAGTGATGAAAGAAGTCGCGAGCTGGTCGGACTCTTTCATCTTGATTTGGTGGTAACCGGAATATGCATCAAGGAAGGAAAGGGTTTCGCATCCCGCATTGGAGTCGACGATTTGGTCGATTCGTGGTAGTGGGAATGGGACTTTCGGGCACGCTTTATTTAGACCGGTGTAGTCCACGCACATCCTCCACTTGCCATTTTTCTTTCTGACTAATACAGGGTTAGCCAACCACTCTGGATGGAATACTTCCTTGATGAACCCGGCTGCCATGAGATTCTTAATTTCTTCGCCAATGGCCCTGCGCTTCTCCTCGTCAAATCAGCGCAGGCGCTGCTTTACCGGCCTAGAGCCTGCCCGGATATCTAAGGCGTGCTCGGCGACCTCCCTTGGTATGCCCGGCATGTCCGAGGGACTCCATGCGAACATGTCGACGTTCGCACGGAGAAAGTCGACGAGCACGGCCTCCTATTTGCTGTTGAGGGTGGTGCTGATCTTTAGACCTCGGCCGTCGAGGTCGGCAGGATCGACGGGGACGAGCTTGATGGCCTCCGCGGGCTCGAAGGTCCCGGCGCGCCGCTTGGTGTCGGGAACCTCGTTATCAAGCTAGTCGAGATCGGCGATGAGGGTCTCGGCCTCCACGACGGCCTCGGCGTACTCGATGCACTCGACGTCGCAGTCGTATGCATGTTCATATGTGGACTCGACGGTGATGATGCCGTTGGGGCCTGGCATCTTGAGCTTGAGGTAGATGTAGTTGGGGACCGCCATGAACTTGGCGTAGCATGGGTGCCCCAAGATGGTGTGGTAAGCCCCCTTGAATCCAACCACCTCGAAGGTGAGGACCTCCTTGCGGTAGTTGGAGGGAGTGCCGAAGCAGACGGGTAAGTCGATGCGTCCGAGGGGTCGTGTGCGCTTTCCTGGTACGACGCCGTGGAAGGGTGCGGAACCGCCTCGGAGCCGTGAATGGTCGAGCTCCAGGAGCTCTAGAGTGTTGACGTAGAGGATGTTGAGGCCGCTGCCTCCGTCCATGAGAACTTTGGTGAGCCGGGTGTTGCCGACGATCGGGTCAACGACAAGCGGGTACTGCCCGGGGTTTGGAACATAATCGGGGTGGTCATCCCGATCAAAGGTGATTGCCTCCCGAGACCAATCGAGGTACCGAGGGGTGACCACCTTGACCGAGAAGACCTCCCGACGTTCCCTCTTTCGTTGGTGCGCCATGAGGCATGCCGAGGGTCCGCCAAAGATCATGAAGGCATTGTGTACCTCGGGGAACCCATCATCTTTATCGCCGTCCCTTTCGCCGGCGCCCCTTTTCCTGGCTTCGTCGTCGTTGGGGAGCCCAAGCCTGGCGTAGTAACGCCGGAGCATGGTGCACTCCTCGAGGGCATGCTTCACCGGACCTTGATGGTAAGGGCAGGGCTTTTTCAGCATGTCGTCAAATAGCCCGAGGCCCCGGGGGCCTCGAGGATTCCTGCGATCTGTCGCGGCGACATGGATGGCCTCGAAGACCTCCTGCTTCCCTGGGCGACCCTTCTTCTTTTTCTTGGGGACGCGGGCGGGCGAGGCCTCGGGGGTCTCGTCCTTCTGCTTCCCCTTGGCGTCGTTGTTGGGGAAGATGGCCCCAACCGCTTCTTCGCCCGAGGCGAAGTTGGTGGTGATGTCGAGGAGTGCGGCCGCTGTGGTTGGTACGTTCCGGCCCAATTCTCGGACCAGGTCCCGGCAGGAGGTGCCAGAGAGGAACGCTTGGACGATTTCCGAGTCACCGACGTGGGGCAACTCGGTGCATTTCTTGGAGAAGCGCCGGATGAAATCTCGAAGAGATTCGTCTGGCTTCTGGCGGCAACCTTTGAGGTCCCAGGAGTTCCCCGGGCGCACATAGGTGCCCTGGAAATTCCCGACGAAGACCCTCACCAAGTCGCGCCAGTCGTGGATCTATGCGGGAGGAAGGTGTTCGAGCCAGGCTCATGCCGAGTCTGATAAGAACAAAGGGAGGTTGCGGATGATGAGTAGGTCATCCTCCGCCCCGCCTAGCTGACAAGCCAGACGATAATCAGCCAGCCATAGCTCGGGGTTCGTCTCGCCGCTATACTTCGTGAGGTTGGCAGGTTGCCGGAACCGGGCTGGGAAGTGAGCGTTGCGAATGGCTCTGCTAAAGACCCGAGGGCCCGGCGGCTCGGGAGAAGGACTGCGGTCCTCTTCACTGTCGTAGCGACCGCCTCGATGTGGGTGGTAGCCCCGGGCGGCTCCGTCGCCGCGGCGCCGTCGTCTGCCAACTACTTCGTGGTCGCCTTATGCCTCGTGCTGGTCTCCAGGTCGATCGCGCACCGAGGGGGCCTCATTGGCCGCCGGCACGCGAGCGGGCTCGGGATGGACCGAGGCATCTTGGCCCCGGTGAGGTCGCGCCATGGGTTGCTCCGAAGTGCCTCCGCGCCGGCGGGAGGCGGAACTTTCGGCCTGCTGTACCGCAGCGGTCTCGAGGAGGTCATGGAGCTCTTCGCGGACCCATCGCCCCTCGGTGGTGGAGGGCTCGGGCATTGCTCGGACCAGCATTGCGGCCACTGCGACGTTCTGGCTAGCCCGATTAAAGATTGGGGGCGGCTCTCCCCCCTCGTTGTCGTTGATGCGGTGATGGACGTCGCGGGCCCTCCCTCGGGCTCCTCCGCCCTCACCACGCCCTTGCTGCTCCTGCTCGAGAGAGTCCCGAAGCTGCTGCAGGAGGAGTCGGTCTTGTTCGACCTTGGCTTGAAGCTCGTGGAGCTGCTCCAGGTCTGGGCGTCGATGCCCCCCGCGGACGGGGTTCTCGTTTCGCGCCGCCGGGGCTACGAGACGCGGAGGCGTGTCATCGCCCGCCCTTGCCTGGGGTGGGGGATGGTTGCCTGTCCCTTCGTCTTCTTCGCCCGCCCTTGGCATCCCGAGCCCGACGTGGAAGCACTCGCGAGATGGATCGTAAGTCCCTTTGTCGTCGGAGTCGGAATAGCCGAGGCAGTAATCGCTTGCGGCCAAGAATTGGCGCAACGCCCCGGGGTTGTGGAGTTCGGAGAAATCCACCCCGGGCCATGCCTCGTCCTCGTCCGAGGAGTCGAAGTAGGTGCTCAGGTCGAGAGCGAAGCGCTGGCGGCGTTCTGAGGGGTGCTCGTGAGCGGCAGTGTAGGCATAGGCATAAGAGGCGGCAGCATCCCACAACCCAAAGGGGCATGAGGACGGTGCCGTCTCCATATTCTGCCCCGCTGGGGTCGACCCTTCAGGGAGTGGTGGAGTAGAACTAGACGACTAGGCGTCGCCGTGAGCCACCGGCGATTTTCCTTTGTCCAGGCTCAGGCCAGACAGGTCCCCAGCTAGGGACCCCATACCAACAGCTGGTCGTAGGACGTCGGCGGGGAGTGGCGTGCCGCCCCGGGTTCGCGTAGCGTCGGGGTGGCATTCATTGCGTCGTGCCTGGCGAGCGCGGCGAGAGTGGCTGCCCGGGCGCCGCCTGCGCCTGGGCTGCCGGGGCATGACCTCATCGTTGGATGGTGGGGCTCGAGGGGCGAGGAGCACCATGTCGTACTCATGCCCCAGAGACATGAACTCTAGGCTCCCGAACCAAACTATGGTGCCAAGACGCAATGGTCGTATGGGGTCTGCCATCCGGGTCTTGCTGGGACGATGAAGCTAACACGCAGCGACCCCTACCTGGCGCGCCAACTGTCGGTGTTTTGGAACCGGGGGTCCCTCTACCGACGAGTGAATTTGTGCTGCGTGTCCCTAATCCCGGATGGTAATGCAAAGAGACACAAGGTTTATACTGGTTCAGGCAATCGAGGCCCTACGTCCAGTCTGAGAGATCGATCTTATGTTCTTTGCATCGGAGTGCTCGTAGTAGGGGGTTACAGGCTGGGTGAGAGAGGGATCAAGCCCCAGGTCTCGGCAAGGGTGGTGCGGGCTGCTTGAGGCGTTGTTCTCAAGTAGCGTAGAAGTGTGTCGTTCTATCGGTGTGTTCCTCCCCTCTCCTACGAGGCCCAAGTCCTCTCCTTTTATAGTTGAAGGGAGAACGAAGGTAGTACATGTATCACTATGCGACGTAGTGTCAATAGAAGTGGCATGTCCGAACCCTATGGCCCGTTCTGGTGGTGGCGTGGCCGTAGGAGCGATCCGTCCTTGGAGTACTGGAGCGGCGTGGTTGTCCCATCAGGTCCTGTGCGCCGTGGGAGCCCCGGGAATGTCTCGGAGCGGATGTGACGGCGAACGTGCAAGCCCTGGTGGACAGATTGTGCGCGAGGCCGAGGCCTGGTTAGTGCCGAGGCTCGTGCTACGGTGGGGGTCTCAGCGGGCACGAACCCCGAGATTGCCGAGGCCCCGGTGCATAGTGCCAAGGCCTTGAGCGGGCGGCGAGTCGCGGGTGCAGCGTTAGGACACAGTGGCTGGTAACCCCCGTCACGCTCTGTCCCAGGTGTTGATCGTGGACACAGTGCCGGGACACAGTTGTCGGTAACCCCCACTGCGCCCTGTCCTAGCTGGTACGGCGTTGATGCGACCTTGGGTTGCATCGGCCATTCTGTGACGTTGAGCCGCTGTCCGGTGGAGATTGCGGGAGTGGTTGAAAGTATTGATGAGACGTGACGTGCTGTCGAGGCGGGGGCCGACGGACCACGGACAAGCCGGCCCCGAGCGACACAGAGAATGAGGCCTCGCGCGAGACGGAGATTAGGCCCCTTGCCGAGGCCTCCTCTGGGGTGCCTCGCACGAAGCGGAGTTGGCGTCGGGATGCCGAGATCTCCTGCTCTATAAACGGGGGTGGCGTGTCCGAGCCCTGTAGCCGGCCACTGTTGTGGTATGGTTGATGGAGTGGCCCCGTCCTTGTCGTGTAGAAGTGACGCGCCGGTCGTACTTGATCTTGTGCGTCGTGGGGCTCTCAGTACAGCTTGATGCAGGATATGGCGGGTGACGTGCTGGTCATCGTGCGATGACGTCGTAGGGAGCTGTGGCTCTGCAGATGGCGAGGCCGAGCCATCGTGGGGGGTTCGGCGGACATGGATTCTCAGGCTGCCGAGCCCCTGAAGCATACCGCCGAGGCCTTGGGGGGAATTATTGATCCTGGGTGCTGATTCCGAGGCCACAGTATCTCCGACGTGGCTCCCCACGCTGCGTTGTTCTCGGAGCAGGAGTTGGTAGCACAGTGAGGCATGGGCGTCAACTATGTGCTTTAGTGGTTAGCACAGTGGCGGGTAACTTCTGCCCAGTCCTGCCTCCTGTCCCGTTGGCCATTCTGCTGTACTGTGCCGAGCATGCGGCCGATGTCAGGGGCGGCAGTTGGCTGAGTTAATGTGACACGACGTTTTGTCAGAGGGGCGGGTGAAGGAAGAGGCAGCGGAGTGCTGCCGAGCCTGCCTCGCGCGAGACGGAGAGTCGGCGGCCCGGCCGAGGCCCCTGGGTGGGGGGTCGCTCGAGGCCAGCGGTGAGGGGGCCTCGGGCGAGTCGGAGAATTGGCTCTTGATAGTAGCCGTTTTTTGGTTCTTGCTTAGGGTACCCCTTCTCACCGTATCCGACAACTATCCTCCAACAAGCTTTTCTAAATGGTTATCCAAATATAGCTATCTTCTGTTTCCGATTTTTCGCCAGACAAAAATAGAAGAGGAGAATGACTCCGTGCATAAGATATTAAAAAATTATTGAAGAGTTAAAAGATATAGAAATTGATTTTTATATAAATGACTCTCTAAATAATATTTACAAAAGCTCTCGGAGATGCTCTGAAAATAAAACCTATTCATGTAAAATTCCCGTAGGCAATCAAACCATGCATCGTTGGGTCCATCCGCTCTGGCATTGTCAAAGTGTGAGGCCCTGCAATGAGACTCAATCTGTCACTACGTAAGAATTAGCACGAACCGCTCTGGCAATGATAGGTGCTCAAACATGATGAGAAGCTCTTCTTACTGACTTCAACTGACACTCCTAGATGCAATTATGGCGTATCATATATACTCTTACACGCGTTTATATCGAACGGATCCACAGGTCCATTCTCTGTCCCTCTCCCTCAATCATACGGGTGGATTGTACTTTTGCAGTAGCTATAGATAGATACTACAGAAATTCGTTTGAGCCGGAGCTGACGAATGGCTGAACGGTGCAGAATGTTACGAACGACGTATAGGAATATGAAGTAAAAAATCAAGTCACAGAGGAGACACACGATTTAACGTAGAAAACCCCTCCGATGTGAAGGGAAAAAACCACGGGCACCAGCCAGCAACAATCTCACTATCTCAAGAGTTTTGGGTTACACGCCTATGGCGGCTTACAAGAGAATCAAGTCTCCACGAAACCCTAGCAAGGGTGTATATACCGTACCGTACCGCGGGGGTCCGCCCCCCGCACCCCCCGAGCACAGGGGCGAGACCTGATGGGCCGGCTTCAGACTCCGCTACGCTCCGGACTAAGCCTCCGGCGACGGGCCTCCGCTTCGCTCCGTCAGAAGCCCGACCTATATCCTGGAGTGAATTTGGAACAACTCCAACAAACTCCACCTTGAGACAAATTCATCTTGTATCATAAATCAACCCTTCATCCTGAATATAACAAAGATAGAAAACCACCGGTGCCAACAATAGTCTCTTGGACTATCCAATTAAACCAACTAAGTTTGAGCACAACTCAAACTTAGCAACAGGAACAGGCTTTGTCATCATATCAGCAGGATTATCATGAGTACTAATCTTGCATATCTTCAGCTTACCTTCTTCAATCACATCACACACAAAATGATACTTGATATCTATGTGCTTAGTTCTCTCATGGAACATCTAATCTTTAGTGAGGTAAATTGCACTTTGACTGTCACAGTGCAAACTTATGCAAGATTCAACTCCACAAAGCTCAGCGTACAAACCTTTCAGCCAAATTAATTCTTTGCACGCTTCACAAATAGCCATATATTCTGCTTCAGTAGTAGACAAAGCAACAACTGACTGTAAAGTAGCCTTTCAACTCACAGCACAACTGTCAACAGTAAACACATAACCTGTAAGTGATCTTCGCCTGTCCAGATCAGCAGCATAATCAGAATCCACATAGCCAATAAGACCCTTATCAGTTCTTCCAAACTTTAAACAAGAATCTGCTGTGCCTCTGAGGTACCTGAAAATCTACTGAACTGCCCTCCAATGTTCTTTGCCAGGATTAGACATATATCTACTAACAAGACTCATAGCATATGACAAATCTGGATGAGAGCAAACCATGGCATACATCAAAGACCCCACAGCACTAGAATAAGAAACCCTTGACATGTATTTAATCTCTGCATCTGTACTAGGACACTGAGCAGCTGACAACTTAAAGTGAGGTGCAATAGGGGTACTAACAGCCTTAGCATTTTGCATGTTGAAACGCTGAAGAACTTTCTTGATATAATTTTGTTGACTAAGAAATAGCAAATCAGATTTTCTGTCTCTACTAATTTTCATACCAAGAATTTTCTTAGCACTACCAAGATCTTTCATATCAAAACCACTACTTAATAGCTTCTTTAACTTAGTGATTTCAATCTTACTCTTGGCAGCAATCAGCATATCATCAACATATAACAGCAAATATATAGGTGATCCATTAACATGCTTGATGTAAACACAGCTATCATACTTAGATCTTTTAAAACTGTGTGCTAACATAAATGAATTAAACCTCTTGTTCCACTGACGAGGGGACTGTTTCAAACCATACAAGGATCTCTTCAACTTGCATACATATTTTTCCTTGCCAGGCACTATAAACCCTTCTGGTTGGTCCATATATATGTCCTCCTCAAGCTCTCCATGCAAAAACGCAGTCTTCACATCTAACTGCTCAAGCTCAAGATCATGTGAAGCAACAATACTAAGGAAAGTATGAATTGAACTGTGTTTTACCACTGGAGAGAACACATCATTATAGTCAACACCCAGAATTTGATTGTAGCCTTTAGCAACTAACCTTGCCTTATACTTTGGAGGCTCGCTTGGAGATAAACCCTCCTTTCTCTTGAAGATCCATTTGCAGCTGATGGTCTTCTTATTCTTAGGCAAAGGTACAATCTCCCATGTACTGTTCTTCTCAAGAGACTACATCTCCTCATGCATAGCAGAAATCCAATTCTCAGTATCACCACAACGAATAGCTTCTTTATTGGTTGCTGGCTCATGAACATTCTCCACCTGTTCAGCACAACTCAAAGCATAGTAAGACAAATTACACTCTTCAATAAGACGCTTAGGAGGTGCAATTGTCCTTTTTGACTTGCGTTGAGCAATAGGTAAATCCTCCTCTAACTGCAAAATAGGAGGAGTTTGCTGAACATCATCATGAGCATCATCCTCAGCAACATCATTATCATGGTCACCATGCTCATCAACAGGCTCCACCTGCACACCTGTATCATCATCAACATGCTCCACCTGCATGCGCATACGCTATAGCTCTTTTTCTGGAACATGATCTGAGGACAAACTATCAGTAAACATCACAGATTCATTGAAAACAACACTCCTGCTCATAAAAGTCTTTCCTGTTTCAGGATTCCACAATTTATAGCCTTTGACTCCCGAACTATAATCAAGGAAAAGACACTTAACAGCTCTAGGCTCTAATTTTTCATTATCAACATGAGCATAAGCAGTGCATCCAAAAACTTTCAACTGTGAATAATCAGCAGGCGTACCAGACCATACCTCAATGGGAGTTCTTTTATTTAGTGGAATAGAATGTGACCTGTTTATCAAGTAACAGGCAGTATTAGCAGCTTCAGCCTAAAAATGCTTGCTCATCCTGGCATTAGACAGCATGCAACGGGCCTTGGACATGATGGTTCTGTTCATGCGTTCGGCCACACCATTCTGTTGTGGAGTATGGGGTATGGTGTGATGCCTAACAATGCCTTCCGATCTGTAATAATCATTAAATTCACACGAACAAAATTCTCCACCATTATCAGTACGAAGCAATTTTACCTTCCTTTCAGTTTGCCTTTCTATTATTACTTTCCAGTCCTTAAAAGCAGCAAAAGTATCATCTTTCTGTTTCAGAAAATAAGACCAAACCCTTTTAGAGTAATCATCAATAATTATAAGCATGTAACGAGCACCACCAAGTGAGGACTTATGGGAAGGACCCCATAAATCAGCATGAACATAATTAAGAGTACCTTTAGTGGTGTGAACAGAAGTGTTGAAATGTACCCTTTTATGCTTCTCGAAAATACAATGCTCACAAAACTTTATTTTACTCAAAGTGCAGCCATCCAGCAGGTTTCTCTTCATCAATTCTGCCATACCATGGTGACTCATATGTCCCAAACGCATATGCCAAAGGTTAGTTTTACTAGGTTCATCATTAGTAACAGCAGCAACAGCGGAATCAGAACCAGGTAAAGTACACCCTCTAAGGACATATAACTTTGCAGAATTAAGATCACCTTCAAGCAAACAAGAGAACCTTTTGATACCTTCAAAACGCCATCTGAACCAGAATATTTGTAATCTTCTGCATCAAGCGTGCTCAATGAGATAAGATTTCTGGACATCCCTGGTATATACCTGACGTTTTTCAACGTGCGTGTCATGCCATCATCAGTTTTGATCTAAACTGATCCAATCCCCACAATGTTACACGGGTTATCATCTCCCATCCGCACAACATTCCCTTTCTACACAGGCTTATACGAGCTAAACCAATTTCTATTAGTGCAAATATGAAATGAACATGCGAAATCGAGAATCCATTCATTATGACCAGCAACACAACCAGCAAATACTACCAGACAATCTCCAGAATCATCATCAGATGCAGCAGCAGCAACAGAGACCTTACCAGCCGACTTTTGTTTCCTCTTCTTCTTATTCTATACTTTTCTGCAATCCTCAACATTATGATTTGTCAGCTTGCAATAAACATAGAACTTTTTATTACCATGCGGCTTGGACTTTGAACGGCCTCTCCTTTCGTAGTTCTTTCTACCATCATTGCCATCATTGGAGGATCTGTTTTCAGTTCTGCCTCTCACATGCAAAGCATCGCCCTTGGAGGACGATGTCCCGTCATTCTGCACCATGCCTCTCATCTTCTCCCTAGACTGGAGAGCCTCATAAACTTCCTTGAGGGTTAGTTCATCACGGCTCAAAAGTATGGTGTCACGAAAATTTGCATACGAATTTGGCAAAGAACATAGCAGTAAAAGACCTAAGTCCTCATCATCATACTTCACCTCCATCGACACTAGGTCGGCGACGATCTTCTTGAATTCAGCGATGTGGCTCATCACTGAATCCTCCTCCTTCATCTTCAGGGTGAACAGCTTCATCTTCATCTGCATCTTACTGGTTAGATCCTTGGACATACAGATCGATTCCAGTTTCTGCCATAGTTCTGCAGCAGTTTTCTCTTTCAGACACTCCTGCAAAATATCATTATGAAGATGCAACTGAATTAGGGCGAGCGCCTTCTGATCCTTGCGGATCTCTTCTGGAGTCCACTCGGCCTTCCTCTTTCCGAAACTATCCAGCGCCTCATTATAGTTATGAGTCTGCGCCAGAATCCCCTGCATCTTGACTTGCCATAGCGAGAACCGCGTGTCGTAGTTCAGCAGCGGAAGATCGAATTTCATCGACGTCGTTATGAACCCTAACAGCAACCAAAGCTCCGGTACCACTTGTTATGAACGACGTATAGGAATATGAAGTAAAGAATCAAGCCACAGAGGAGACACACGATTTAACGTGGAAAACCCCTCCGATGTGAAGGGGAAAAACCACGGGCACCAGCCAGCAACAATCTCACTATCTCAAGAGTTTTGAGTTACACGCCTATGGCGGCTTACAAGAGAATCAAATCTCCACGAACCCCTAGCAAAGATGTATATACCGTACCGTACCGCGGGGGCTCTGCCCCCCCACACCCCCCGAGCACAGGGGCGAGACCTGATGGACCGGCTTCAGACTCCGCTACGCTCCGACCCAAGCCTCCGACGACGGGCCTCTGCTTCGCTCCGTCAGAAACCCGGCCTATATGCTAGAGTGAATTTGGAACAACTCCAACACAGAATCATATACACGACCACGTCATGGTCATGGGGCGCGATCACGATACGCTTGAGCTCTGCCGGAGACGTCCAAGTCCAGCCGACCAGCTAAGCTACGCATCGAGGCACCAGCAGCGATAGTCCGGCGTGGAGAGGCGGAGGAGCTCCTCAGGCGTCATGCGCTCCAGCTCCCGCTGCCTCCACGCCGGGAACGCCTGGTCCGCGGTCGCCGCCGGTGCGTCGGCGTCCCCGCCGCCCCGGGGGTGCTGCTGCCCGCGCATCCTGCGGTAGAGGCGCATGGCGGCGACGCAGTCCTCGAAGGGGTGCTGGTGCCCCGTCTGGATCTCGTAGCCGAGGTACTTGAGCGTGAGGAACCTGAGCGAGTTGCTGAGCTTGCTCGTCTTCATCAGCGGCGGGTACGTGGCCGTGTCGCGCTTGAGGTAGGCCGGGTAGTCCATGCCCAGCGCGTCGAGGTCGTGGTCCAGGCCGTGGCCGACCAGCAGCCTCGCCCTGCCCCGGCTGGTGCGCACCTTCCAGGGTTGCTCGCCGTTGAGCAGCAGCTCCTCCACCCGTCGCTGCGCGTTCTTCACCGTCGTGCTCACGCCGTCGCGGAGGTGCTCCGGCCGGATCCCCGTCGTCTCGTACCGGTACTGCGTCACCGGGAGGAGCGGCTTCACGAAGTCCTCGAACAGGATTTTCTCCTGCTCGTCGATGACGCACACCCGCGCGCAGACGTCCAGGGTGCCGTCGCTCCCGGCGCCGACCATCTTGCAGCCCAGCGCGAGCGCGCCTCTTACTCCTTGCGGCTGCGTCGCCGGAAGCTGGTGATGCTGCAGCGCCCTCGACATCGTCGGCGGTGGGGTGCGCGAGAGCCGGCACGCCGCGCGGTGGGCTCTGAGCGCGGCGGCGCTGGCGAGGACGCGGTGGCAGACGTCGCAGCCGCGCGCGGCGAAGGCGTCGGCGCAGTTGGCGGCCTTGGGCAGCGTGGAGCCGCCGACGCCGAGGTGGTCCCTGAGCGCCTCGAAGGAGCGGCAGTGCTTGCGGCAGATGTCGCAGCGGGGCTCGTGCGCCGAGTGCCGCGCCGCCCGCATGTGCTCCACCAGGTGCTCCATCTTGTTGAACTGCCGGAAGCATGCCGCGCACTTGTGACGCCTGCCAAAAAAACAAATCACAGGAATGCGTTACTTCTCGAGGGACTTGTCGTGTCTGTGTTTGCTTAGTTGCTTGCATCAGCAATTCAGCATAGTTTTACTTTTCTTTTTATACAGGATTCCCAGCATATGTTCATAGTGCTGATCATAAATATGAGTTCAGTTAGATTTTGTTCAAACTTAAAAAATGCCTTGCCATTTGGGTGGAGCTACACGGCGGAATAGATTTCACAACCAGGCCTTCAACCGGAGGAATGGCCGCCGACCGAAAGTGACTTTGAGTGGTGGACTAAAATCACCACCGTACCATAGCAGATGTCCCTTGCAAGGCGGTTAGGAGTATTGCCCTTATCATTTGAGAGATTTCTTATCATTTGAGAGATTTGGAAGGAACCAAACACAAAAATCTTCGGGAAACGTGAAACAAGCCCTCTATCTCTTTTTGCACAGATCAAAGCCGAACCAGGATCATGGATAGCGGTAGGAGCAAAAATTCTTGTGATTTTAGTGTTGAGAGAGTAATCTTCATAGTTTGTTTTCTTTCCCATTAAAACAAATTGTCTGTTTTCTCCTATATCAATGAAATAGACACACTCTCATGCCCCGTTCGTTAAAAAAAATGTCAGGTTTTCCTTTCAATCTGTGTCCATTTCGTGGCGTGCAGTGGGAAAAAAAGCTCTCAGAGATCATCTCCGAGAGAGTGGTCCTCTAGTAGAGCTCTATATATGACTTCACGCTTTTTCCCCTTCTTTTCGAACTTCTATTTCAAGCTTAAACTCACTTTTCTTCTCTATCAAACGTGCCACACAAAACTCCTGCCGGTCGTTCGAAAAGAAACTTTAACTAGCAAAGTAGCAATAACTACAAAGAGTTATCTTAAATGAAAAGAGTTACTATGAATTATAAAGATAATGTTCACAATGGTTCTAGTAATGCCAACTTTATGCTGTCAACCTATAAAAAACTATGGGACATGCTATTAGTTAGGTGCCTGAAATTTGGCCTCGTCTCAGGCGACCAACGCGAAACGTTTGATGGGAAATCAACGGTAACTTTCTACGCCCTTGGCCTATTGCTACCTGTCTAGGGGAGTTGTTATTAGAGAGGCCGTCAATAAAAAATCAAGCCCAGAAGTGCCTGTGTCTAGTTTAATGGTTTTTCGATGGTTGCAAGAAATGCCAAGTATAGAAATACCCTCATCATCTAGGAGAACCTTCCCCAATCTGAAATTCCCGTCACCTGAAATCTCAGCACTTTTCAGGCACCTGGAGTGCAGGAAGAGTGAAAAACTATAGACATTGGTAGTGAAACAAAAAAATGACTTCGAACAAACACAGATGGGCATATATTTTTGTGATAGAAGTAGTTCATAAAATCCAGTTGTCCCAAGCATGGTAGCATTTACCTCAAAGGAATGTATGTTGAGGCATAAAACATAGGCCATGTTTAGTTCCCCCATTTTCCAGAATTTGGCACTATGCAAAAAGAAGATTCTCCGTCACATCAAACTTGCGATACATGCATGGAGTACTAAATGTTGACGAAATCAAAAACTAATTGCACAGTTTGGTTGTACTCTACGAGACGAACGTTTTGAACCTAATTAGTTAACGATTGGACAATTATTACCAAATAAAAACAAAACGCTACAGTGCATAAACAGTACCACCAAATCCGGCGGCGCCGAATCGGCTTCCAACTAAACACGGCCATACATATAATTGTGACCTCAAACTCAAAGAGCAGCAGCAACTCACCCATGAGCTTCTGAGGAGCTATCCATCGTCACGTCTACGGTTCACTGAACTGCTTGGTTGGTCGACCGATGATCTGTCAGCAAGAGCCTGCACACGGGTGCCTATTTATACTAGGCCGGATGGAACTGGATCCTCTGTCGCCATTGTGCTGTCACTGTAATAACACTCATGTTCGATCATCGCGAGCGACTGCCACTGCTGCTCACTCACTAGCTTTACCACAGCTTTCTGCGGTGTGTGGCATGCAGACATTGTTCTGATGCTGGCAGCCTGGCACACTGCTAATATGTCCTATGATATTGCTATGCACAACAGCACATCACACTTTTATCTTCATGAGATGCAGAACATCGGTACCGGCCGTGGGTATAAACTCTCGCCGAAGAATTTGCCATGTGCTAGCAAGCTAGCCATGTATGTGTTGTACATTGGTTTTTGTTGCCTAGTAGTATAACTGATTTCCTAGATTGTTGTATTAGTAGAAGATTAGAAATCACTGCTAACCTTCTCTGATGCCTAATTAGGATGGCTGTTCCGACTCCCGGCGTTGTACTTCTACAAGATCTTCATTTGTCACCATGTTCTGCCACAGTGGAATACTGTAAAATCATAAGTGTTATTTATATGCCTTCTAATCTTCTCCAGCATCATCGCACCAATGCATCCAATTCGTCGGGGGCGAATCCAGCAGGGTTTTGTCGGGGACGAAATTTGTAAATCCTTTAGTAAATTACTATTTAAGCTTAAGAAAATTTATATGATGCAATGAAGTTGACCCCGATGACTCTAATGATGTTTTTCGGCTAGATTCGTCACTGCAATTCGGTTCCCTAGAAAGTATATATAGTGTACATTTGTTTGTTTGTTGCCTAGTGTAACCGATTCCCTAGTGTAACTCCTTTTTTTCCCCTGTGTCTCTTAGTCTGAACTGAACTATCGTGAATAAAGCTCGAACAGCATTTTGTGAGTTATCAGACATAGCTACCGTACTTTTATCCTATCTCTGCTTTCTACAAAGTTGTGGCCTGTGGCTGTCTGGATGATGCTTGATGCCTTACCTACTTGCAAAGATGAATGTTGCCTTGTGCCTGTGCCTGTGTCTGTGTCTGTGTACATAGGGGTTCCATTCCATGCACTGGTTCGCAGGCTTAGTTCATCCATAGTAATCCTGTTGATGCAGGGCATTTTGTGTGAATAAATGCCCCGCTGTCAGCATGCATAATTCCAGTTGCCCTTTATCAGTTAGGCAGTTATCAAGCTATTCATCCAGTATTTTTCATCCACACCTTTCTATTCTTATCTTAAATTGCAGGCTGCGAAATTAAACATTCAGTGGCACTGAAAATAAAACTGCAAATTTGCTAATATTTAGAAGTTGTTATTAGTAGAAGTGTTGAGCACAGCAGCTGGAGTGCTGGACTGTCCGGCAGATGGATGCACACGGCAGATGGACTGTCCCAGCCTGCAGCCTGGGATGAGACTCAGAATGTGAATGAAGGGAGCAGATGGGTGGCTTTAGGAAGAAAAAGAGAGATTCCTCGGTTAAAAAAGAAAGTTTTGGATAAGGATTAAGTCCATTTTTGGACCTTCAACTATTGTATTCGTCTGATTTTAAACCCCAACTATAAAACCGTCTAGTGTTGATACCCTAACTATCAAAACCGTTCACTTTTAGCATCTGGACGCGGAAGAGGCTGTTTTGTCCGGCGGGGAACGGGTTTGACCATGCCATGCTGGCATTGACCGCCACGTAAGACGTTGGTCTGCATCTCAGTGACATGTGGGGCCCATGTGTCACCCACTCATTCCCTTCCCTCCTTCCTCCGGCTCCAGCAGCACTCGGACAGTGCAGTCGAGTCGTCGTCGCCGCCACCGGACAAGCAGGCTGCTGCGCCATGGCCGACGAGCGCAGCTGCTGCGCTGCTGTGAGGCGGGCGAGGGCCGTCGAATTCGCCGCCCAGCTCGTGTGTCGTCTAGCTCCGACATGCTCGAGCACCACCAGCCGCGCATTGTAGCCGCTGCTCCCCTTGCAATCATTCGCCGCCGTCTGGCTGCCACGCCGCCGCTGAGCAAGCGTGCACGCGGGCTGCCGCGTCGGGCTAGCTAAGCCGACGTCGGGCTCACGCGCTAGGGCCACTGGACGAGCACGCGGCCGTGCCATGGCCAACGAGCGCGCGCGAGCGGGACGCCGTGCTGCTGCCTCCACTGGCTACCCCCGGCGGAGGCGCCCGTAGCCTGCGGCCCTTGTCCCTGAGCAGCTTCGTTCTGAGACGGACACAGCCAAGGCGTCGGTTGAGGCGGAGGAAGTCCGGGCAGGGCTGGCCACGTGCGAACCGGTGGGACGGCGGCGTTCTGAGACCGGCACGGCAGGACTTCAAATTCGTCGTCTATAGGTCACGGATGGCTCTCGATGTGGGCAGGGCAGCTAGGTAACTCCCATGTCTGCTTGTTGGTGGAAGGAAATGAGTTGAGATGATCCGGGCTTTACGAATTTGAAGAACGAAGGAAGCTCTGTTTTCGGCGTCAATGGCTCTAGCAAGGTGACTTGACTGGGCGTGCCGCGACAGCTCGCTGCACGCGCAGGTGGACGTCCTTGTCGTGCCCTACACGCCAGTCCCAGCTAGCCCCGGCCTCGCCTCGACGCTGTTCGGCTACAAAAGCCGCAGATGAACGCCGGGACCGTGCCCGGCCACCATTGTTGCCATGACCGAGCTCGCGGATGGTTGCGCCCTCTCTGCTGACTGCCTTCCTTTTTCTTGCTATGTTTTGGCTCCGTCCTTCTGCCACGCACGTGCCCTTTGAGCAATTTGGACTAAGGAGGCGCTGTCCGACGGAAACGCCATGCGCCACTGCCACCGTGAACCGGCGAGCTCGGTTGCAGCGCATGGAGGCGGCGTCCGCGGCGAGCTCGGCTGCGGCGCAAGGAGGCGGCGTCCGCGTCCGTAGCCTGCTCGAGCGCCACCGCCCTGCTCGCGCGCCGCGGCCGCAGTCTGCTCGCGTACCGCCATGCTGCTTGCGCGCTACCACCGTAGCCTGCTCGCCGCCCGTGACGAGAGGAAAGAGAGGGGCCAGCATGGCACGGTCAACGCCGGCGTGGCATGGTCAAACCCGTTCCACGCCAGACAAAACAGCCTCTTCCGCGCCCAGGTGCTAAAAGTTAACGGTTTTGACAGTTAGGGTATCAACACCAGTGACGGACCTAGGTTTTTACCTCTGGGTATGCGCAGCAAAAAATTTTCTTATGCAATTCGGTAAACCATATATAATTTGTAAAACCATATTCTCATTCGGTAAAACCATATTCTAAAACCATATAAATTGTTCAAATGAAATACAAAATACTTTAAAATATAGCCATATAAGAGACTTACAATATTACTTGTTGATCCGTCGCCCTGAGGAGCCGAGCAGATCGCCGTCGCCACCTCGCCGGATCGTCGCGGGCTCGCGGCTTCTCCTTTCCCGTCGCGGCGTCGCCCTGAAGGAGCCAGGCAGGAGCAGATCGTCGCGGACTCGCGGCCAGGAAATCCCGCCGATCGCCGTTGGCCGTCGCCGTCTCCAACTCTCCCGTCTAGTCGTCTTCTCGGCTTCTCCAGACTCCAGTTCTCCTCGTCCTCGATCGAGAATTCGAGATGTGTCACAGCGCCGCCCAGTAGTTACTCCGTTCGCGGAGTCCGCGCCTGCTAGGTGCTAGCGAGATCGTGGAACCGAGAGTCCAGGACGGAAGCAAAAGCGCCGATCATTTCCTTTTTTAATTTTTTTTCATTGAAAATTTCTACCTATCTCTATGACTGGCGGCCCCCAGGATATGCGGTGGCCCACCCTGCATACCCTGTGGGTCCGTCCCTGATCAACACTAAACGGTTTTGTAGTTAGGGGTTAAAATAAGACAAAAGAAAGCAGGAACAGGGACCGATCGGACGCAGATTCGGCAGATTCAGATGCGATTCCCATCGGAAATGAAATCTTTTTGGTCAACAAAAGCAAGAAATGCAAAGGCGCGAAGGATGCCGCTGGGAGCAAAAGAAATGATTGGCTGGATCTTTTGGCGCCGATCGATCCGCAGGGGGATATGCTGTGAACATACCGCGCTCCTGCCTGGGCTGTTAGTGTTGGGCATGAATGGAGATGGGAACACGGCATATATCTTTACCGGTTGCTGCATCTGTATGTGTTCGTGCGTAGCGGCCGCGTGCGTGCGTGCGAGCTGATCGGCGATGCTCTCGCTGCTTTGCCCTTTGCCGCTTTGCTCGATCGTGCCGTGCGGAATAGATTCACAAAGCAGCAGGTGCAGGTAGCAACTAGCAACTAGCACAGATGTCGATGAAAGCCATAGCCATGGGCTGTGTCATGGCTTGGCATGTCATGCAGCTGCTTTATTTATTTATTAGTTTTGATCGATGAACTGCAAAGCTGCTCCAATTAATTTGAAATACGTTGACCAAATTTAAGTCACTACCGGAATGCCCAGGTTTGCCGTGTGTCCACGGCACACGGCGAAGCTCAAAAAACACTCGGCAAAGCCTTTGTGAGTGTTACGGCGCTCGGCGTACACATAGTTGGCAAACGTTTCTTTGCCGAGTGTTTTTTATCGGGCACTCGGCAAAGATTTTGTCGAGTGCGAAAACCGACACTCGGCAAAGAATTTTCGAAAAATATAAAAAATAAAACCCACCGCCGCCCGTCCGCGGCTCCCCCCGCCGCCGCCGCCACCACCACGCCCGCCGCCTACGGCCGAGGCGAGGAGCCGGCCGGCAGGGCGCGGTCCTGGCCCGCTCGTAGCTTACCCACCGTGGCAGTGGCCAGCTCGCTGCCTGTCCATGTCTGACGCAGAGGGGGAGGGAGTAGCAGCTTGTGGCGGCGGCTTCTGTAGGTCTGGGAGGAGCAGCTGTTGCCGGACCCAAAGAAGAGAATAGGGAAGAGATGACGGCGTGGCTACAGATCTCCAGGCGCGACGGCGGCTGCTGACGTCGAGGCGGGTTGGCTTCCTGGTGGTGGCGGCGGCTCCGTCTTGGAGCAGACGCGCACGCTCGCCATAGGGTTCGGGGCAGGCCTGCTCCTGGTCGATGCCGACTCCGACGTGCGTGTTGCGATGTGGGAGGAGGGTGCGGTGCCACCTGCGAGCTACGCCTCGCCACGCGTCTCCTCCTCCACCGTGCAGATCCACCCGCCGGCCACGCTTGGCTACCCCTGGCCGTGGTTGCGCCGACCGCGCCCACCATGAGAGGAGGGGAGGGGCGGCCCCAGGAGAGGGAGAGAGGAGGCGCTGGGAGAGGGATGGGAGGGGGCGGCGCCGGCGGGAGAGGGAGGGGGCGCTGGCGGGAGACGGAGGGAGGGGAGGGGGCGACGGTGGCGGGAGAGGGAGGGTGGGGAGGGGGAGGGGGCGCCGGTTGAGGAAGGGGAGGCCCGTGGGAGGGAGGGGGCGGCTGGGCGAATTTATAAGGTTGTGAGTTTGCCGAGTGCCACATCGGGGGCACTCGGCAAACCCTTTTTTATTTTCCTTCTTTTCCACAACGTGTTTCAAGGTCAGAAGGGAAAAAAATGAAATTATGGGTCGTTTATCAAGTCGGGTCTATTAGGGATGTGTCCTAGGGTTGGAGCACGACCCCAACACCCTGGTGGTCGTCCTTCCACCTTCATATACCCCTTAGCCGCCACCAAGAACAGTTAGGTTTTGTTTTGTTGAAAGTTTAGCCATTGCTACTTCCATATAGACGCGTATGTGGACTAGACCATCTATTCTACTTGATTTAGAATCCCAACATTGTGAGTTTAGATTGATTTTTCTTCTCCGTATTTGCAATTGAGTTGCTTGTTATATTTGTTCTTGTTAGTTCTTCGATTGCTTGCATGACGAGTGCCCTAGTGGCCGGGTGACGCGCTCCACAAGATCACGACAGCCATTGGAGGTGGTGTATCGGTTGCTAAGGCGCAGCTTGAAAGACTATAGTCGGGCTGTGAATGTCGTCTCCATCCACCAATCGAGTTATCCCATGCCCTCTCATCGAAAGTTCGGGATTCAACCCTAGCGGGTTCATACCAAGTCCGAATCTATATGAAAATAGACTTCATAAGGATTTCATGAAGTACTTGAACGCCCAAAACGGAGTCTGGATGAGGTCGTGGCGGCCATCGCAAGTTGGTGCAGTGTTGCAGTCCGAATCCAGCCCCAAAACGTATTGGATTTGATCTCTTTCTTTCCTTGGGCCAAAAGTAACGTGGTGTCCTGGTGGAGGACGTTGGGAATACTTGTACTTGGCCCCCAATCAACTTCTTTGGTCCTCCATGCCTTCCATGTGTCTTTAACACTATTTTTGATCCATGTATGTATTTCTGAAAATGACAATGAACACACATCATGGTGCAACATCAATTCATCAAATGTATCAAATACAATCATAGTAAAGGATTGTTTCACCTATGAATCAAAAGTTGCTAATATGGTTGTATCTGGGCAGGTGATGTCCTCATCAGGACTCATGTCTATATCTTGCCTGAGGCGTCCGCAATAATCAAATTACTATCGAGAGGTTTTTCTGTCAAAGGTGCTGCGTCGCCTTATTTTGTCCCGATGGGCCGTGTATCAAGTCGGGTCCATTAGGGATGCGTCCTAGGGTTGGAGCACGACCCCAACACCCTGGTGGTCGTCCTTCCACCTTCATATATCCCTTAGCCGCCACCAAGAACAGTTGGGTTTTGTTTTGTTGAAAGTTAAGCCATTGCTACTTCCTTCTAGATGCGTGTGTTGACTAGACCATCTGTTCTACTTGTTCAGAACCCCAACATTTTGAGTTCAGATTGGTTTTTTATCTCCGTATTTGCAATTGAGTTGCTTGCTATATTTGTTCTTGCTAGTTCTTCAATTGCTTGCAGGACGAGTGCCCTAGTGGCCGGGTGACGTGCTCCACAAGATCACGGCAGCCATTGGAGGTGGTGTATCGGTTGCTAAGGCGTAGCGTGGAAGGCTATAGTCGGGCCGTGAACATCGTCTCCATCCACCAATCGAGTTATCCCATGCCCTCTCATCAAAAGTTCGGGATTCAACCCTAGCCGGTTCACACCAGTTGGTAATCAGAGCAAGGTTTATCGGTGAGAGACTTCGAATCCTTCGCTGTTTTTATTTTTTCCTATAGTCCAGAAAAGCCAAAAAAATAGTATATTAGTTTACCCACAATCCTATAAACCCTTTGAGCCTTTGCTAGCACTGTTTAGTTAGGGCTTGTTGAGTTTTTGGTTGCATCGGTTATGTCGAGTTGCTGGTCTTAGTGTCTATTCCATTAGAGTTTTGAGTTCTGTCATGTTTTGGTCACCACGACATCTACCATCACCATATACATCTTTGCTTCATTTTTGCCACCACCGATCCATATGATGTCTGATTTGAGAGTTTAAATATAATCTGGAAAGATAAAGTTGTCTTCTTTCCAATGCATCTGACCTTTAAGAAAAATTCGTTCTGAGTGCTCCACAATCTTCCTAGAGATTTTCGCATCTGCTGTAATAACAAGAGTTGTTCAATCTAAATTCGAAGGGGTTGTGTGCAACAACCTTATTGTTAGGGTTGTCATAGTACTAAACAAAATATTTAGGGCCCTACGAAAAAGAAGAAAAAAAGAAGGAAAAAAAGACAAGAGAAGGAGAAGAAAGAAGGGGTTGAATCTGTTATTTTCTTCGTGCTGTGCTAGTTGCTCTTTTTCAGTGACTACCTTTGTGCCTAGGCTCATGTCTCTAGCATGGTTTAGCCTAGGACCAGCATAGTACCGCCGTTGAACGATTATTCAGCTTGCTTTTGTGACTAACTGGTGCTAGTACTTCCTTGCTTTAGCCCACCTACAACTCCACATATTTGACTATAGCTTGACAGTTTTTTTGTTGCTGCGGTACCGATACACTTCGCTCCACAGTTGTAGACTTGTTGGTTGCCGCCACCTCCTGTTTGGCTTGGTAAGAACTTGTAAGGGCTTGTTTTAACAAGTTGAGTTTGAGATAATTACAACGGACACATCCTAGTAGTTGATAGGAGGATACATATTATTTTTATGTTTCTTGTTTTCTACTAATCATGGCAGGTGATACGGAGATTTTTGAGCTATTGAAACTAGACCTTCATATTCAGGATGCCATTCAACACTTGCCGTTATATGATGGTAAGTTTGATCCTCAAGCTTACATTGATTGGGAGCTAAAAGTAGATAATGAATTTGATGAGCATTACTTGTCCGAGAAACAAAAGATTTGTATTGCCTCTAATGTTTTGATTAAATATGCTTTGCTGGAATGGAAACACATTTGTAGGCACAACAAAGTTTCAGAATCTTGGGAAGACTTTAAATTTCTTTTTAGAGATGCATTCGTTCCTACATATTATGCTGAATATTTGCTTGCAAAATTAGACAACTTGAAGCAAGATAGCAGGACTGTAAAAGAATACTACTATGATTTTAAGATTTGCATCATGTTTGGTGGATTAGATGAATGCATGGAAGATGTTATGAGTAGGTTCATGAGAGGGCTCAATTCTAAAATTCGAACCTTGTTAATTAGTAAATCATATAAACATATTGGTCAATTGTTTTGTCTTGCTCTCAATGCTAAAAATAAGAGTATGTTATCTATGAATACTTGCAAGAATGATGTGATCCATAATGTTTAAAATTTGTCCACTCTGCATGCTAATGAAGAGCAACAAATAGTGGAACCCATTGCTGATTTTCCTTTGTCACAAAATGAATTACTTGTTGTTCCTTGTGATAAAGAGGACTTGTGTGCTGATGATTCCTTTACTCCTATGCCACAAGTAGTGAATAAGTGTGATACTTTCGGCTTGAACCATACAAATGTGCTGAAGAAAAGATTTTTTATCCTATTACTTGTGCACAAGATGAACTGAATTTGTTGTCCTCTTTAAATACTTTCGGTTATATTGAATTTGATATTCTATGTAATCTAAATTGTCCAAAAGAGAAACTTAAATTTGATTCTGGTTTGCCAAGTTTTAATCATTGTTCGCTTCATGCAATTGGTAAATACGACAACAAAGAAGAATATTTGGTGCATAAAGTTTATATTTGCTCTAATCTGAAATGTCCTTATGGGCTACAATACCATGAACGAATAGGGGGCTGCACTAACACTAATAATGTCTTGCAAAGTTTTCCTAGTTTTTCTCATATGTAACAAGGTAATCCTAAAGAAAGGGAGCATTGCTTGTTGTGGCCGTGCAGCATAGCCATCGCTCTGTGTTCCAACATCAAAGCAAGCACTTTTGAATGCCATTGGAGCAAGTCGAGGATGACTTGCAGCCAAGAAGGGAAGAATGATGAGGACATCACCTGCACGGATACAACCACATTAGCAACTTTTGATTCACGGGTGAAACAATCCTTTACCATGATTGTATTTGATACATTTGATGAATTGATGCTGCATCATGATGTGTGTTCATTGTCATTTTCAGAAATACATACATGGATCAAAAATAGTGTTAAAGACACATGGAAGGCATGGAGGACCAAAGAAGTTGATTGGGGGCCAAGTACAAGTATTCCCAACGTCCTCCACCAAGACACCACGTCACTTTTGGCCCAAGGAAAGAAAGAGATCAAATCCAACACGTTTTGAGGCTGAATTCGGACTGCAACACTGCACCAACTTGCGACGGCCGCCACGACCTCATCCGGACTCCGTTTTGGGCATTCAAGTACTCCATGGAATTCTTATGAAGTCTATTTTCATATGGATTTGGACTCATGTCTATATCTTGCCTGAGGCGTCCGCAATGATCAAATTACTACCGAGAAGTTTTTCTGTCAAAGGTGCTGCGTCGCCTTGCTGGCATTGACCGCCACGTAAAACGATGGTCTTCATCTCAGTGACATGTGGGGCCCACGCGTCACCCACTCATTCCCTCCCCTCCTTCCTCCAGCTCCAGCAGCATTCGAACAGTGCAGTCGAGTCGTCGTCGCCGCCACCGGACAAGCAGGCTGCTGCGCCATGGCCGGTGAGCGCAGCTGCTGTGCTGTTGCGAGGCTGGCGAGGGCCGTCGAATCCGCCGCCCAGCTCGTGTGTCAACTAGCTCCGTCGTGCTCGAGCACCACCAGCTGCGCCACTGTAGCCGCTGCTCCCCTTGCGATCATTCGCCGCCGTCTGGCTACCACGTCGCCGCTGAGCAAGCGTGCGCGTGGGCTGCCGCATCGGGGTTGCTAAGCCAACGTCGGGCTCACGCGCTAGGGCCACCGGACGAGCACGCGGCCGCGCCATGGCCAACGAGCGCGCGTGAGCGGGACGTCGTGCTGCTACCTCCACTGGCTACTGCTTCATTCTGAGACGGACACAGCCAAGGCGTCGGTTGAGGCGGAGGAAGTCCGAGCAGGGCTAGCCACATGCGAACCGGTGGGATGGCCGCGTTCTGAGACTGGCATGGCGGGACTTCAAATTCATCGTCTATAGGTCACGGATGGCTCTCGATGTGGCAGGGCAGCTAGGTAACTCCCATGGCTGCTTATTGGTGGAAGGAAATGAGTTGAGATGATCCGGGCTGTACGAATTTGAAGAACGAAGGAAGCTCTGTTTTCAGCGTCAATGGCTCTAGCAAGGTGACTTGACTGGGCGTGCCGCGACAGCTCGCTGCACGCGCAGGTGGACGTCCTCGTCGTGCCCTACACGCCAGTCCCAGCTAGCCCCGGCCTCGCCTCGATGATGTTCGGCTACAAAAGCCGCAGATGAACGCCGGGACCGTGCCCGGCCACCATTGTTGCCGTGACCGAGCTCGTGGATGGCTGCGCCCTCTCTGCTGACTCCCTTTTTCTTGCTATGTTTTGGCTCCGTCCTTCTGCCACGCACATGCCCTTTGAGCAATTTGGACTAAGGAGGCGCTGTCCGAGGGAAACGTCATGCGCCACCGCCACCGTGAACCGGCGAGCTCGGTTGCGGCGCATGGAGGCGGCGTCCGCGGCGAGCTCGGCTGCGGCGCAAGGAGGCGGCGTCCGCGTCCGTAGCCTGCTGAGCGCCACCGCCCTGCTCGCGCGCGCCGCCGCAGTCTGCTCGCGTACCGCCATGCTGCTTGCACGCTGCCGCCGTAGCCTGCTCGCCGCCGGTGATGAGAGCAAAGAGAGGGGCCAGCGTGGCACGGTCAACGCCGGCGTGGCATGGTCAAATGGTTTTGACAGTTAGGGTACCAATACTAAACGGTTTTGTAGTTAGGGGTTAAAATTAGATGAACACAATAGTTAAGGATCAAAAGTGGAGAAAGCAGGAACAGGGACCGATCGGACGCAGATTCGGCAGATTCAGATGCGATTCCCATCGGAAATGAAATCTTTTTGGTCAACAAAAGCAAGAAATGCAAAGGCGCGAAGGATGCCGCTGGGAGCAAAAGAAATGATTGGCTGGATCTTTTGGCGCCGATCGATCCGCAGGGGGGATATGCTGTGAACATACCGCGCTCCTGCCTGGGCTGTTAGTGTTGGGCATGAATGGAGATGGGAACACGGCATATATCTTTGCCGGTTGCTGCATCTGTATGTGTTCGTGCGTAGCGGCCGCGTGCGTGCGTGCGAGCTGATCGGCGATGCTCTCGCTGCTTTGCCCTTTGCCGCTTAGATTCACAAAGCAGCAGGTGCAGGTAGCAACCTAGCAACTAGCACAGATGTCGATGAAAGCCATAGCCATGGGCTGTGTCATGGCTTGGCATGTCATGCAGCTGCTTTATTTATTTATTAATTTTGATCGATGAACTGCAAAGCTGCTCCAATTAATTTGAAATACGTTGACCAAATTTAAGTCACTACCGAAATGTCCAGGTTTGCCGTGTGTCCACGGCACACGGCGAAGCTAAAAAAACACTCAGCAAAGCCTTTACGAGTGTTACGGCACTCGGCGTACACATAGTCGGCAAACGTTTCTTTGCCGAGTGTTTTTTATCGGTCACTCGGCAAAGACTTTGTCGAGTGCTAAAACCGACACTCGGCAAAGACTTTTCAAAAAATATAAAAAATAAAACCCACCGCCGCCCGTCCGCGGCCCCCCCCCCCCCCCCCGCCCCGCCGCCACCACCACCACGCCCGCCGCCTGCGGCCGAGGCGAGGAGCCGGCCGGCAGGGCGCCGTCCTGGCCCGCTCGTAGCTTACCCACCGTGGTAGTGGCCAGCTCGCTGCCTGTCCGTGTCCGACGCAGAGGGGGAGGGAGTAGCAGCTTGTGGTGGCTTCTGCAGGTTCGGGAGGAGCGGCTGCTGCCGGACCCGAAGAAGAGAATAGGGAAGAGATGATGGTGTGGCTACGGATCTCCAGGCGCGACGGCGGTTGCTGACGTCGAGGCGGGTTGGCTTCCTGGTGGTGGCGGTGGCTCCATCCTGGAGCAGATGCGCGCGCTCGCCATAGGGTTCGGGGCAGGCCTGCTCCTGGTCGATGCCGACACCGACGTGCGTGTCGCGATGTGGGAGGAGGGCGCGGTGCCACCCGCGAGCTATGCCTCGCCGCGCGTCTCCTCCTCCACCGTGCAGATCCACCCGCCGGCCACGCTTGGCTACCCCTGGCCATGGTCGCGCCTGCGTGCCCGCCATGAGACGAGGGGAGGGGGCGGCGCCGGTGGGAGAGGGAGGGGCGCGGGCGAGAGACGGAGGGACGAGAGGGGGAGACGGCGGCGGGAGAGGGAGGGTGGGGAGGGGGGAGGGGGCGCCGGTTGAGGGAGGGGAGGCCCGTGGGAGGGAGGCGCGCGGCTGGGCGAGTTTATAAGGTTGTGAGTTTGCCGACTGTCAGATCGGGGGCACTCAGCAAACCCTTTTTTTTATTTTCCTTCTTTTCCACAACGTGTTTCAAGGTCAGAAGAGAAAAAATGAAATTATTTGCCGAGTGCCAAATAATTACACCCGGCAAACATATTTCTTTGTCGAGTGCTAGACAATTACACTCAGCAACCATATTTCTTTGCTGAGTGGCTAGTTTTGCCGAGTGTTTTTTTTCTAGTTTGCCGAGTGTCGAACTTTGCCGAGTGTTTTTTGCCTCGTTTGCCGAGTGCAATTATTTTACCGAGTGTTTTTTTTGCAGCACTCGGCAAAGAGCTTGTTTGCTGAGTGCGCGATGGATTGCACTCGGCAAACGCTCTTGCACTCGGCTTACCTACTGATTCCGGTAGTGAGTTACGGTCCCCATACAACCAATGATCGGCTAGAGTCTTGGTACTGACGGACTGACCTCCTTTTCTTTTCTTTTTTTCTCCTCTCTTTCTCTATTTCTTTGGACTAGACGCACTCACTTTGATCTTGGGCTCTGTTGCAAGGCACCAATGACCATAAGGATTGGTTAATTTCGGCATGCTAGCTCCTAGAGACCAGAACAATGCAGTTCTTTGCTTCCTATGGATAACCTTTTAGATTTCATATTGATCAATGATGTTAAGCTCTAGCTCATAAGTCTTGAGATGTGTGGATGAGACTAGCTCTTAATCAAGAACTATGTTTTCTCTCTTTTCTATTAGAATATGAACAATAAGCTTTGAGCTAGCTCATAATTTTCCATTGGAGCTACCCTTAGAGAACTAGGACTGGTGAGGAGACTGAAGAACAAAGTGAGAGTGATATCATGGAATCTAGATCTACCTATCACGAGATAAAGAGACAAGACTGATGGGGAATGGGCAAGTGGGTGCCTTGCACTTGAATCACGTTGTGGCATCAAGTTATTTAGGTCTCAAAGAAACAAAGTTGTAGAGAACAAAGCCTGGGAGAACGAGTCTCAAAGAAACAAGGTCCCGAAGAACAAAGGTCGAGGCGGGTCCTGTTGGGCCAATGGTATGATCAAAAGACAATGTTTCCCCTTAGGAAATACAACGTGTCAAGTTAAATGGTGTTTTAAGAGGGGCATTGTGGGGGTACGACCCCGGATACCAACGGCAAACTACATGGGTTGTGCCACCACGGGTGGTCTAGCCCACAAGATTAAGCCTTGCGGAGCACGGCGCTGCTCGGCGCGCCCTGCAAGACACCGGAAAGATATCATGAAGATACGACGCAATCTATTAAGATATGTTACGATCCCGTGATCCCTGTAATCTGTTATTACTTACTGGTTATCTTCTAGATCTAACCGACTTGTAACCCTACCCTCGGCTATATAAGGCGGGTAGGGGACCTCCTCAAAACACACACAATATCATACAAAAGCCAATACAAACCAATAGACCACAGGAGTAGGGTATTATGTCATGCAAACGGCCCAAACCTGTGTAACTCTTGTGTCTCTGTTGCCTTCTTGTTCTCGATTACACGCACCACTACCGATCAATCTACCTTCGTGGGATACCCCTCGGAGGACTGCCGACGATATTCCGTCGATAGTTGGCGCGCCAGGTAGGGGTGTGCGTGCTGTTTCCATGACGAACAAGATAGTATGTTTTGTAGGCTCTTCGTCCTCTCCAAAGCCCGGCAAGATCTTTACGGTCGGATCGATCTCCTGGGTCATCAATGCTGACGGAGATGGAGAGATCATCGAGCCGGTATAGATCGATTATGCGTCGACCACACCAACACCTGCAACAGCAGATCCGATCTCAGAACCACCTCCGAGGTCGTCTTCACCAACAACTCGCTGCATGCTCCCCCGCTATCCGAGGAAGCAGATCGACAACAACGATCTGATCGCATCCATCGATCAGGTCGGCCAGAAGCTCGTCGACTGCCTCTCCCTCACGGAATCGGCTCTGACCATTCTAGTTCAGCGTCGACCACCCTCCAATTTCGATCTATCGGAGGCTAATCAGGAAACTCCAGGGGTTACGGCCGTCATCCATCAAGATGCCCTAAGGGGCAAATTCACCGACCAGGTGGGAGACATCTATCCGACCAGCTCTCGCCGACTGTCAATATGCTGCAAATCGACCGATGTCCCGAAGCATCCCTCCACACCATCTTGGAAGAAAATCTAGACTCTGAGTCCTAGGGCTCTACGGAGACTGTCGCTGAAACCACCGCCATCCAACCTCCTTTCCCAACCTTCCGTGGAGGTGGGATTTTTAATGTCAGTATCGACAGCCCTCCGCGGGATGGGGAAACCGATGAGGACCGCACAGCTCATGTCAACAGAAACACCAACCGTGTGCAACGCCAAGCAAATGAGGCCGCCATTGTGCTAGCTGAGGCTACTCACAACGGAGAACAGCTCGACTTGCAAGGGAGGCCAGGCCCACTTCGCTGCAACCTCGATGATGAATTTGTCTATGTCGACAGCCATGATGTCTATAAGACCCAAGCGCCAACTTTGACGTGGCCACTAATGAGCTCGCTCGGCTCGAGCAAATGCCAGAGGTCGCCGTAATGCTTAAAGCTACGCACTGCCAGGTCAACGAGATCTGCCAAGATCAGGGAGCTTCCTACTCGACAAGCTCAAATCGCCAATCCGTCGTGCCAACATCCAATCGCCGCCCCGGTAGAAGCCGTTTTGCCGATCAACATTGTGACGATGGACAAGCCCTCTAGGGGGAGCTAGGGGGAACCGTATCAACTACCCTCGCCAACACGACGAACAAGTCGATCAAGATGTCCGAGCACACATCAACAACCTCTGGGATGCACAACATCATATCGATGGGCACCGTTTCTCTCGGCATGGGGAGGAAGTATGCTGGCGTCAAGAATATGAGCAAGAGTTCAGTAATCTGAATGCAGCCCTCCAGCCACTTAACGCTGGCAATGCTACTGATCCCGACAGTGATGATCTTGAAGGGCCCCGAGCATTCACGAGAGCACTCTGAACACTCCAGTGGCCCTGTAGTTTCAAAATCACCGGGGTCGAGCCCTACAAGGGGCGGATGAACCCCACACAGTGGCTACAAGCTTATGCCACCGCTATGCGCGCCACTGGGGGAGATACTAGTGCCATGGCAAACTATCTTCCCATCATGGTCACGCCAACAACAATGAACTTGCTCATGAGCCTCGCCTCGGATTCCATCGGATCTTGGGAACAGTTGAAGAAGGTCTTCACCGACAATGACATGGCTATGTGTACTCGACCAGGCACCAAGCATGATTTGAATCGTATTTATCAGAAATCGTCCAAGCTTTTCCGTAGTTACATCAGACGTTTTTCCAAGATGAGGAATTCTATTTCCAACATCTCGAAAATAGAAGTCATCATCGCCTTTGTCCTAGGACTCCATCACCGTGATCTTCGCTCCAAATTCGATCATAAGCCGCCAAAGAGGATTGGCGAGATGATCACGACCGTTGATCAGTACGCCGACGCTGAAGAGGCCGAAGTTCGCTTCAATGAGGATGCGGGCACTCACCGCTCTACTCGCCGCAGCGACGAGCGCCCCGACAAACGACGCCACAGTGATCGCCGCTACGATGACCGCAGCCACCATCAGGACAGTGGCCGTGATCGGCCGGAAGGGTCTAAAGCTGGCCAATATCAATGCTGCCGACCAGACAACATCATCGCCACCGTTGATGAACATCGCGCCAAGCGAAACTACAATGAGCAGTACAAGAAAATCCTCGAAGGCCCGTGCCCCCTCCATAAGAACAGCAAGCACAAGATGAAGGACTACCTTGGCTTGGCTAAGGAGTTCCAGGCCAAAAAGAAGGACGACGACAATGACGACGGAGCCAGAGGCCACCGATCACCGGGGGACAACAATAATGCCTTCTAGGATCACGACAAAGTGGTTGCCACTATCTTCGAGGGCCTCGCCACCGTCAAGAGCAGAAGAGATCAAAAACTCACCGCCCGCTGGGTGCTCACCGTCAACACAAAAGATGCTATCGCTGACCCCAGCTACCGCCCCTGGTCTAAAGTCCCCATCACCTTCAGTAGGGCTGACCATTGGGCGGACATCCCTTACATAGGGCGTTTCCCCCTCATTCTCGATGCAACCATCAAGAAAGTACTCGTCGACGGCAGAAGTGCCCTGTACCTCCTGTTCGCCAGAGCCCTAAAGGAGCTAGGCCTTGGAGTAGAAGACTTCACTCCCTCCGACTCCTTCTACGGGGTGGTACCTGGCAGGGCGTCATGATCGCTTGGAGAGATCACCCTCCCGGTACACTTCGGCACGGCTAGCAACTTCTGCATCGAGCACATCAACTTCTACATTGCCGACTTCAACACTGCCTACCATGCCATACTTGGTCGGCCAGCTCTAGCCAAGTTCCTGGTCATACCGCACTATGCCTATTTTGTATTGAAGATGCCTTCGCCAGTAGGAGTTCTGGCCCTATAGGACAACCTCTCCATCACCTACGCCTATGAAATAGAGAGTCTCTCCATCACTGAAGCCACCGACCTCTCCATCCAGATGGCTAGCGTGGTCATCGACGCCAAGACGGTGCCCACCGATGACCTAGAGATCCCAGCGCTGGAGCCTCCTCATGCCTCCGCTAAGCTAAGGAAATGAAGGAGGTCAGCCTCGGCTTCAATGACCCCACCAAGACCATCAAAGATTGGGGCTCATCTTGACCCTAAATAGGAAAGCGCGCTCGTCTCCATCCTATATGCCAACACCGACGTGTTTGCTTGGAAACCTACAGACATACTAGGGTTACCGTGGGAGAAGATTGAGCACTCCTTGAATGTCTCTTCGACCTCCAAGCTAATCAAGCAGAAGCTCTGACAATTCGAGCTAGACAAGAAGGAGGCTATTCGAGTAGAAATAAAATGGCTCCTAGCAGTCAGATTTATTAAAGAAGTATATCGTCCTAAGTGGCTAGAAAACCCTATCCTTGTTCAAAAGAAGAATAAAGAATGGAGAATGTGCGTTGATTATACAAATCTCAACAAACACTGCCCTAAAGACCCCTTTGGTCTGCCTCGGATAGATGAGGTTGTAGACTCCACCGCTGGCTACGAACTCCTCTCCTTCCTTGACTATTACTCCGGCTATCACCAGATATCCCTCAAAGAGGACAACCTGATCAAAACATTGTTCATCACGCCTTTCGGTGCATATTGCTATACCACCATATCCTTCGAACTCAAAAACACCGGGGCGACCTACCAAAGGGCCATCCAGATGTGCCTTGACCAATAGATAGGCCGCCACATCAAAGCTTACATCGACGATGTGATCGTCAAGTCCAAAACCACTGACAGTCTCATCGCCGACCTCAAAGAAATGTTAGCCAACCTGAAAAGATACAGATGGAAGTTGAACCCTTCAAAGTACATCTTTGGAGTTCCATCCAGCATACTCCTAGGCTACATCATCAGCGCTTGTGGTATCGAACCCAACCCCGACAAGGTCTCTGCCATTACCAATATGAAATGGCCAACCTACGTAAAGGATATACAGAAGCTCACAGGGTGCATGGCTGCTCTCAGTCACTTTATATCATGCCTCGGTGAAAAGGGACTACCGTTCTTCAAACTACTCAAGGCCTCCGAGCGCTTCTCCTAGTCGTAGGAAGCTGACATGGCCTTTGAGCAGCTCAAGTTGTTTTTAACAAAGCCTCCGATCATGACAGCGCCTCAACCAGACGAAACCCTGTTGATCTACATCGCTGCCAGTTCTTGTGTCGTTAGCACAGCTATCATCGTCGAGCATGGGGAGGTTAGACATGCCTATAAGGTGCAATGTCCGGTCTACTTCATCAGTAAGGTTCTTAATGAGTCTAAAACTCATTACCCTCAGGCTCAGAAGCTGTTATACGCCATTCTGGTCACATCGCGCAAGCTCCGCCATTACTTCAAGTACTACAAGATCGCCGTGGTCACCGAGTTCCCTCTAGGGAACATCCTCCATAACAAAGAGGCCAATGGCCGCATCATCAAGTGGACAGTCGAGCTCGGCACTTATTCCATAGAATTTAGAAGCATGCCGACCATTAAGTCTTAGGCGCTGGCTGACTTCATCGCTGAGTGGACCGAGATCCAAGAGCCCATCCCCGCTGCTTGCCCCAAGCACTGGATAATGTATTTTGATGGTGCCCTCAACATCAACGATGCTGGCGCTGGCATTTTATTCATTACTCCAACTAAGGACAAGCTTCGATACGTTCCCTGAATTCATTTTCTAGCTTCCAACAACGCTGTGGAATATGAAGCATCTCTCCATGGACTTCATATAGCCATCAAGCTCGGCGTCAAACGCCTCATAGTATACAGAGACTCCGTGCTATTCATCAACCAAGTCAACAAAGATTGGTCCTATTCTAGTGAGAAGATGGACGCATACTGTGCCGAGATCAGGAAACTCGAAGGAAAGTTCTACGGTATCGAGTATCACCACGTGGTACGAGACCAAAATCAGCTCGCTGACCACCTATCTAAGATAGGCTCTTCTCATGCCAGGATTCTGCCGGGGGTCTTCATCGAAGACCTCTTTATGCCGTCTATCAAGGAAGAGAAGGAAGTTCAAGAAATCCCCTCGCTGAGCAGCAGGTACTTATAGTATCTTCACCGACCGCAGATTGGAGGGAATGGTTCATCAAGTACCTCACCAGTGCCAACGTACCCACCGATAAGACCAAAACTGAATGCCTTATATGTCGTAGCAAGCATTACGTGCTGGTGGATGGGAAGTTGATGAGGAAAAGCACCAAGGAAGGGATACTATAGAAATGCATCACCCAATAAGAGGGTGCAAAACTACTCCTTGAAATCCACTCTAGTTCCTATGGCAATCACGCGGCCTTCCGAAACCTTGTTGGCAAAGCTTTTCAAGCTGGTTTTTATTGGCCCACGGCCATCGCCGACATAGAAGACCACGTCCGACGTTGTGAAGGATGTCAATTTTTTGCCAAGCAAATACATGTGCCGGCGCAGGAATTGTAGACCATCCTAGCTTCTTGGCCTTTTGCATGCTGGGGATTGGACATGATCGGGCCTTTCAAGCCTATGCCAGGCGGTTTTTGGTACATATACATCGCCATTGACAAGTTCTCCAAGTGGATCGAATACAAGCCACTTGTTTCGGCCACTACAAAGAAGGCAGTCGAGCTCTTCGAAGATATCATCCATAGATTCGGTCTACCAAACAGCATTATCACCGACCTCGAAACCACATTCACCGGTCGCCATTTTTGGGACTTCTGCGAAGACCGATGCATCGCCGTCAAATATGTCTCTATTGCCCATCCTAGAGCCAATGGCCAGGTCGAACAGGTGAACGACATGATCCTCGATGCCCTCAAAAAGAGACTATACTAGAAAGAGGAAAAGCATCGGGGTAGATGGCTCAAAGAGCTCCTAGCTATGGTCTAGGGACTACGTACTCAAGCTAGTCGCAACACCGATGTGTCTCCATATTTTTTGGTCTACGGCTCAGAAGCCATACTTCCGGCGGACATTGTCTTCCGAGCACCTAGGGAGGAACATTATAACGAAGAGCAAGCCATAGCTGTTTAGACAAAGGACGTCGATAGAGCTAAAGAAGAATGTCTAATCACTTGCATCCACACAGCCAAATACCTAGAAGGCCTGCGAAAATACTACAATCGCAATATCAAAGGTCGTTCATTTGCGGTCGGCGACCTCGTTCTCTGTAGGAAACAGAAAACCAAAGGGATGCACAAGCTCTCCTCCCCCTGGGAAGGGCCTTACATGGTCAAAGAGGTTACCCGACCAGGGTCTTACCGGCTATGTGACATGGAGGGAATCAATATCCCTAATTCGTGGCACATCGAGCAACTTATACTTTCTATCCTTGAAACGCTCTAGATATGTACTCTTCACTCCATAATGAATAAAGTTTTTATCACCATAATTTGTCTCTATTATTTTTCCACTCTAGTTTAATCTCCACTTACGATTACCAGCTCCAAGCTACTCCTTAACAAGCTCTGATAATTATATGTGATCTCCATAAATGCTCCGCCCCGTTTCTCCATACTAAAATATCTTTAAGATATTCCGCCAACCATTGAGCAGCACATGTTCCGCTCTGTGTTCTTTGGAGAAAACCTTGTCTCCAATCTCTCCCTACATGTGCTACGGGCTCTAGTGCTCTACGTTATGGGTGGTCAGCGGTGGTTCCTCAGTCACGTCTGTTCCTCCTACACATGCATAGGCTCTAGCGCTTGATGTTATGGAATACGGGCTAGCCAAGGCCAAGAGCCCAGTAACGAACTAACTGCTCGGACGCTACATATACCATGTATAAACGAATTAGGGTTAACAACACGTCTCTTTTTCACCGCAAGCACTAGCAAGCCGCCTGAACACGCACATGTCATCTCCTTACAACATTTATACAAATACACAAATGTTTGCTTAGGCCCTCATGCATTTAACTCTCCTTTCTAGCTATCCCATACAGGTTCCTCTCCACTCAAGTTATTGAGCTTGGCCCTCACTGTCTACCTCACCGAACAGATTGACATCGCCGACCAGCCTCTTCGCCGCATCCTCCACCTCATCTTTTAGCTGCTCCTGCTTCATCGCACCCATCCCTCTGACGAATCCAGCCCCTATCACTCGAAGATTGATGGTAGGGTAGTGAGACTGGACCACCGCCAGGGCATGTGTTACGATGGAGACAGCGACGTCTCGGTTGAAGCCTTTGAAGTTCTCCAACGCCGCCCGGATGGGGCGACCTATCGTCGGGCTGAGGAGCTACCTCCATGTTGATACAGTCAAGCACCAACCTAACTCCAGCCACCATGGCGTCAAGTTTTCCCCTCTGGATTTTTGCCTCTAGCTCTAGCATGTCGATACAGCCGCCGATCACAGACCTGAACCGGCGGACGCCGCGTCGTCAGTGGCCGACCGGCCATAGGCCACGCATGCCACATGGTGATCATATGCCAGCATTGGCCCAGCTGGTCGGGCCATAGCAGAGTGAAGACTGAGGCGACCCCGCTGCTCCATTCATTTCCCACTCTCTCGATCTCGCTCGCCTTCTCTCCCGCCTGCGCACACAGCAACGCCGTCATCGCCATCGCGGTGTGCCTCTGCCGTGCTCGCTCGCCATGCACACAGCATCGCTGCCTAATCCACCTCACCCACATCTATGCCACCACCTCAAACCACCTTTGTAGCCGCTCGAGCCTTGGTAAGGCCCCATTTTGCCTTGCCGCCACCGCGCCATCACCAGAGTGCCGCTGCGCTCTCGGCTCGTCATGACCAGCTTGCATAGAAGCACCTCCACTCTCTCTCTCCCTCGTCTGGTCTTCACCATAGGTCCTAGCATCTAAACTCATTGTCGATTTAGATGCTACCACCTGGTTGCACCGGAACGCATCGCCGCTCTGCGCGCGGCTGCCATGGCCGTCGTGGCACTCGAGCTCGCCGTTGCTAAGCGGGCCCATTGCCTCCATCCTCTCTCGCGCGCCTTAGGTTGAGTAACCATAGACCTAGTAGGTGGCATGATGGAGACCCGCCTCTCGCCAACGTCTAGCCAAAACGGTGGGAGCACCACCGTGCTCCGTGCACCGCCGCGCGGACATGCACGCGGTCAAAGGTCACCGCCGCCTCATCGGAACCCTAACCCACCCTAACTAGCTTTGTTAGGTTACCGTGAAGCCATGACATGCCTCAACTGAGCACACCACAGCCGGAGAACGCTGGCGTACCGCTGTGCTGCCTTCGCTATCTGCTATCGCCGTCGGCGAGGGTGCTCCAGTGCACCGCCAGTCCAACGAGAGGTACCACTGGGTGCGGGGGATCACGGAGAGTGCAGTGGTGAAGACGCTACCGATGGAGACCTCGTCATTGGCGAGCTATCACCGGTCAAATGCCATCCTCAGTTCTATTTCACTGACGGGTGGGTCCCGTTAACCGCGGGCCCCATCTATCAGTCTGTGTGTTTTGATTTTCTTATTTTTTTTCACAGATTTGAATACCAACTTTAAAAATTCATATCTAGAGCTAGGAGTGTCCAAATTGAGTGAACCAAATTTTGTTGGATTCCTTATGAAGTGTAGTATTTGATATAATATGAAATGCACTGTTTATGGTATTTTTCTGGGAGAATAAAATGGAGCTATATAAATGCTTTTTAAATGTTTTCAATCTTGTAAAATGCATAACTTGAGCTATGAAAATGATAAAATTGTTATTTCAATTTTGCTGATCTTATGTTGATATGCTCTAGCTAAGAAAAATACTAAACCTATAGTAAGCATGCTAGGAATATGGTCTTCCTATTCAATCTTAAATAATTGCTAGTTTCTAGTGAAAATAAATGAGGTAAAAATATATAACTAATGATCATGCAAATTTTTACACAGTGTTATGGTACTATGATACATGTAAGAAAAATATAAAATATGTTGTTTGACACTCTTCACTAGGCTAAACTATTTTTGCTAAAATGAGCCTATGCAACTTGTCATTTTTGTAGAGATGGCTATATTTATTTAAATGACATGAAATTTGTACAGTAGACTTATGGGAACATAAGTAGGCTACTGCAATTTTATTAGAATTTATTATGCATTTTGATATATTTTCCTTATTTCACCTTAGTGTCCAAATAAATTAATAATTGCATTTAAATAGTTTATTTGGGCTAGACCATCATGTTTTCTAGACTGTGTATGATGCCTATGAACTGTTGGTACCATTGGTTGTGCCCATATTTGATTGCTTGTATACAGTGAAATATTAATTGCTCTATAATTCAAATATAGCGACTGTTTGGACAGTTTCGGTTGTGAAGTAAATTGCATGGGTAAAACGATGTTTGCTGTTAATATTGTCAATAACAAAGTTGTAGATAACTTACTTATATTGCTTGTGTCAAATTTTCATCGCAATAGGCTAAATGGTTTGAGAGTTATAGTTGTTAAATGTTGGTCTCCAGAAATACTTATTCTCTGGAAATTTCTGGATAGACCCGGGAAGTTTACCTATTTTGACTTGTATAATGGTTGAATCACCTTTTGGTGATTAAATGAAAGTTGTAGCCAATTTTATAAGATTTGATCTGCCGTAGTTGCCGAAATAGCGAGGTCTTCATGGTGATCCGAATCTTCGAGGAGATGGCCTTGAAGCTTGCCGTTGTTGTCCGCCTCATAGATCCATGAACCGAAGATGAAGGTTGATCCCGTCAAGAAGATCATATTGACGAGGTCCATCGAGCTCTCGGATGCAAATTCGTCGAAAGCCCCTACCTGGTGCGCCAGCTGTCGATGTTTTACCACTAATAGCCTGCCACGGGGGTCCCCGAGGCAGTCTTGTTCAGGCTTCAGCGTATGCGGAACTCGACGGTTAACGCAAGAGACAGTCGATTTATCCTGGTTCGGACCCTCGATCGTAGATCGAGTAATAGCCCTACGTCCAGTCGACGTTAGCCTTTGCGTTGGATTGATTGTAAAGTGTTGTGTTGTCGTATAATTTCTCTTCTCCAGGACCTCCCATCTAAGGAGCCCTGCCCTCCTTTATATAGTCAGGAGGCCGGAGTCCTAGTCGATTTATAATATAGAGTTCTAGTAGGATTACATAGTAGTATTACTACTAGGATTATATGGGAGGAATCCTAATCAAACTAGATCTCCTTTCTTCCTTGCGGTGTATCCCGTGGGTCCTGCATCAACAAAGCCCCAGAGCATTATAAGCCACCTATGTTTTTACAAATATCACTTGTGTCCTTTATGTTTGATGTATTAGGTTATATTTTAAAAACACTTGCGTCCTTTATGTTGGAAACACTTGCTGCATATATTCCCCTTGGCTAGGCAAATATATCTTGAATCCTTTGTAGGTCTAGGATCGAATATATACTTAGCCATGCTTAGTTCGGTAGAAGTCAGGTGATTTCCTGTCGCTGAAACATATAGGTAGATAACTAATCACGGTTGGCTATAATTGCTATCGTGGAAATAACCATGTGTTGATGAATAAAAGGAGACCGGATGGGATTGTGATAAAGAAGCACAAGGCATAGAGGTCTTGGTTCCTAATTATCCCCGTCTGTGTCGCTTAAGGACCGATTCACTATACGTCCTCATATTATGTTGAACGCATGCCTAGCACTTAGTTGGCCAGATAAGTCGTTCCGACTGCGAAGTTGAGTAGCTCAATTCAGGCCGGGCCCCGGTAAGTGAAAGTGCGCACACTGGAGGCAGTAAGGATGTGCGGAGAGGCAATGGCGTGAGTCTAAGGGTGGGTTCGAGTCCCGATCTTCCTGGCAAATTGGTAGAATCTCTCAGGGTGCGGCGCTGATCGGACCCGCGAAGTTGGTTCCTAAATTGTACCAAAGGTGACCCGATGTGACCCCGACGGGGGAAGTATGGGTTTGTGTTAGGAATAATTCTCCAGCTGGGTAGGAATCGATTCGAATCGCCGTCTCTCTCGGATAGTGAGAACTTGACTGAGCAACGGCAACGTAGAGTAACTTAATAGAAACTTGATGGTTATGTTGATGCTCAAATTATTCTTATACCAGATATGGCTACTAATGCTTGTTAGCTTAATCAAGTGATTGCTCTAGTATAGGTGCTAATCTAGAGATGCTTAACTGAATAGGTATCCCAATTGATGCTAGAGATATTAAATCTCCAAGTTATGTTACTTAAGCTTTTATGCAAAATGTTGTTAAGCTAACTCCACCGATAAAGCCTTGCATACTTCTTGGTGTCATATTATTTTTGGTTTATGACGGATAAGTCTAGCTGAGTACATTCTCGTACTCAGGGTTTATTTCCTCTTATTGCAGATGACATGATGTACCATGGGTACTGTAAGAACTGCCTTCATCATGCCATGGATGAGGACTAAATCATGGGGGCATGGTACTCCTGAGTTATCACCTCTATTCTGTTTTTTCTGGAAATTACCGTGGTACTGGCATGTATTTAAACTAAGAGTGATTTTGATGTCAAACTACTTTGCTTCCGCTATTTGAACTTAGTTTGTAATAACTATGTGAACTCCGATGTATGTGAGATATTTGTGAACTATTTGTGAACTGTGATGTAACATGTGACTGGTTGTGTTGAATCATGTACGATCTTGGTTTGTATGTTGGTTTGTTTGAGATCCCTCGTGATTTCACTGGACTACCGAGTTTATATGGGCTCAAGTATGACGGTTTGATCGCTTCAGCGATTGCTATTGTACTTGTGCTCTTATAAATTGGACGATTCTGTTATAGTTTCCCCACTATAAATACCCCTCCATTGTACTTGTTGCTAGGGAGGAGAAAGACGGTCCACTTATCCTTGTCTCATCCCGATGGAAGCATGATTTTAACCCAACATCATGCACCCACAGATTGTAAAGATCCCGAAACATTTGCAACAAGTTCGCTTTTATGACACCCCAAAAATATTGATATAACTCAAATGGAAAGCCATCCAGGTTAGGAGCGTTATTATGTTTCATTGCGTGTCCTTAAATCCGGCTTGATCCGCTTATTTTTTCATCCGGAACCGTGTTTTTCTCTCACAAATTCATCCAGCATTCCTCCAAACCATCCAGATTCCTCCAGAATTCAGATAAGCGAACTAGCTCAAGCCAAACCCCCCCACGCCCCGGAGTACGTATACGTGGTATGGCCGTATGGATAAAAAATACATTGACCTAGCTGGTTCAATGAAAATCGAATGGTTGAAAAAAGGGGCTCTTGTGTTCTTGGCCCTATTTTGTTGTGAAATTATGATTTTGCCCTCGTTTTTCTAACTTTGTAATTTTTCCCTTAACTGTTCATAAGTCAACGCGATTTTGCCCCTGGTCAACGGTAAAAACAGGGGCAAATTCGCATTGACCAGGGGCAAATTCGCGTTGACTTGTGAACAGTTAAGGGCAAAATCACAAAGTTAGAAAAATAAGGGCAAAATCATAATTGCACATCTATGTAAGGGGCAAGAACACCATTTTCCCTTAGAAAAAATGGACTCGATGAGACTTGACTTACCTCTGGTAAGTCACAGCATAACATGTCGGCCTGTATCCATCGTCGAAACGCTATCGGACGGCACAGGAAAAGTAGCGTCTCATCTGTTCATCTGTTCAGTCCGGCAGTCGACGGTCGAGTTCCTCCCGCGGTGACTCTAACGGCAGAAGATGAATGGGCCGCTGGAGGCCCAATGCAGTCCGTTTGCATTGGGCTACTTTGAGAGCATTAGCACCATCCGCAAGCGAATGTTCCAAGGCAGTGTGGTAGTAAAGGAGTCCTCCGAAGAAAAACCAAACGAAAAGAAACGAGCACACATCCTCTGGACTAGGCCTTGTTTGGATTTGGGTTAGGAATCAGTATTTGGTATTATAGTACTTTTGTTTGTATTTAACAATTATTGTCCAATCATGGTCTAACTAGGCTCAAAAGATTCGTCTCGTAATTTACAATCAAACTGTGTAATTAATTATTTTTTTATCTACATTTAATACTCCATACATGTGTCCAAAGATTTGATGTGATGAAGAGAGAATGAAAAAACTTGTAATCTAAACAAGGCCCTGAGAAAACAAAAAAAAACGGCGTGAGCATCTACGGCTAGGATGGCATGGCTGGACACTGGGACGGACGACACGCGACACAGGAGCCGACCGACCATGAAAGCGACACGGAACATGCATGCATGCTATCTGCAGAGCCAGGCAGACAGAGAGCAGGCGTCGTGAGCCGCGTCGATATAACTCTAAGCTAAGCCCTGCCCTGTGCGCACTGCAAAGCTAGCCCGTGATCATCATCAAGGCTGCTCCCACTCTTCCTTTATTTTTAGTGTCGTGTCGTGTCGTGTCCTCCCTGTCCTGATCGCGGTGCATCAGAGTCAGAGCACAGCCAAAACTATAACCGAGGCCTTGTTTAGATTACATCCAAATTCCAAGTTTTTTCACTCTCTCTCCATCACATCAATTTTTAGCCGCTTGCATGGAGTATTAAATGTAGGTAAAAAAAATAACTAATTGCACAGTTTAGTTCGAAATCACGAGATGAATCTTTTGAGCCTAGTTGGTCCACGATTGGACAATATTTGTCAAATAAGACGAAAGTGCTACTATTCATCGGGTTGAAATTTTTTCGCAATCTAAACGAGGCCCGAGTGCCCGTTGCCGCCGGCTTGCCGCTGCCGCTGGATCGAGGGAGCTAGCGAGCCTGCATATAGGTTGTACTACGTGTCATTGCATCGTGTGTCCGTGTCATTAATACTATTCATTTACTCAATATCCTGCTGACGTCAAAACAGTCTCAAAAAGTCAAAACTGATATACGAAGAAACAATATACAGAATAGGGCAGCAGCTAGCTGAGACCAACCTGTCTGCCCTGCCCTGCCCTGCCCTACCATGCTACTACTGCTACTTTGATTGATTTGGTCATTAACTCTACTTAATTAACTCGTGACATCTTCAGATACTAGCACTACTACTAGAACATTATAAAGGTGGATATGGATAATATGTCCTCTTGTCCATCCCGACATGCCACAAGGCCACAAGGGGGGGCTGTCTCTCGTCTCGTCTGCCGGTGCCTCCAGGCCAGCCTTTCCATCTCCCCCCATCTTTGCATGTCTCCGTGCTTTGCCGCTATGCATGCGCCACCTGAACGACGCTGAATCTGAACCAATGAATTGGCCATCCTCATCAGATATATGTTTATATATCCAGATCGGCCAACCTAGCGCCGTACTGTACTTGTCTGATCCAGTGGCCGCCCGGCCACACAGAGATGAATGGCAAATTAAATTAAATTAAATTAAATTAATTAAAATTAAATTGAATTAAATTAAATCACACTGAGATGAGATTCCTAGCGAAACCGTGCATCCTGTTGGAGTTGGAGTTGCCTCAGGTGGCGTGCAGGAATCTGAAGGAGGCTTTGCCTGAGCGAGACGATCTAGAGTTTCGGGCGATGATGATTTACACGCATACTATTGGTCGGTTCGTTTCGCTGAAAAAATAAATTGAAACATTGTTTCAACGGATTTGTTGTGAGAGAAAAATATTGTTTCGGCTGAAAAGACAAGCCGAAAAATACGGATTATAAGACAAGCGAACATGACCATTATCTATCAGAAGGTTACCACTGTAGATGGGAGTGATAAATAAGTTACTGTGTTGCAGAAGTGGTTCACAAATGCATGCTCAACGACAGGTACAGTAGCAAATTAATTGACTGTGGTCGTTGTAGCGCGGGCAACGAGTTATCCGTGTGCATCGTCGTCCCGTGCACTTTACGTGGTTTTGGCAATTGGCAACCGTGCATTTTAGGTCGGAAGGAACAGCGGGAAACCGGGGGCTGGCAGCCATCAAGCATCGATCATCGGCTGCCTAAGTACAGTGTACCGTCCTGTTCGTTAATCAAGCGTAGATAATATCTTTTTCTCCTATAATATCTCCTACAACTAAAAAGAACAAAGCGTGGACACTTTTTGATGTGACTTTTGTTTTGTCGCTATGCCCCCCGTGCGTGCGTTCCGCGTCGCGCGACCATACGGGAAAGGAAGAAAACCTCGCGCGGCGTCGGTCTGCCCCATGCGACGACGACGCTCCCGCGTCCCTCCCTCCCGCGTCCAACAATTCCTCTGGTAAAAGTGAAAACAAATCAGTCAAACAATACATGAATCAATCAGTCAATCAATCGCATGCCTGCTATCCGTGCCCACGCCCTCGCGAAGTCACGACTACCGCTGACCTCGCGAAGTCATGATCCGCACCGCGCCATTCGCAGGAACCACCGATGCCTGCCGCTGCCGAGGGAGACACGAGGAGCAAGGATCTCATCCTCGCACCGCGCATGCCCTCTTCACGCACAACGCCGACGCCCGGCCCCGCTGCCCTCCCCCACCGGGACTCCCTCCGTGCCTCCCTCCGGCCGCCGGCCGCCGCGCGCCCCGCCCTCCGCGCCGCACAGGGTGGCGCCCTCTAGCTCACCTGCTCCCTCACCCTCCCATTCGCCACCGCCCCACGGAAGCGAGGAGCGAGGAGGTGCTGGCCGCCCCCGCAAGGCGCTCGTCCATCGGCGCCACTGCACCGGTCGGCGGCCGTCCAGCAGGGTCGTGGTGCCCTGTGGCCTACTGGCCTCTCGTGAGTGCTTGTTCTTTTCCATTCCACTACTTTCCCCCAAATCCCAAATCTCATTCTCAGTGTTAGGGTTTGGACATCATTAGAGAAGAAGGAAGATTGAACTGTAAAGGCATAGGGATTGTGGATCTGTCATCTGTGAGCATATAATTGAATGGAATTTGTTGTTATTTTTCAGGAATCTATTGTATTATCACATCACCACGGAACAACACCCATGCTCGTAGCCTTGGTCAACTAGGGACTCAGCGCCCTGATAGATGGTGTCTCGGTCGCCAATCACCATAGCAGCAGCACATCACCGGTGTAGGGTTGAGATGGCGGACTAAAGGGGGGTGAATAGTCCTTTCTAAAATTAATCGCGTCGGCTAACCGAAACAAGTGCGGAATTATAACTATCGGTCTAGCCAAGACTACACCCCTCTATCTATATTCTCTAGCACCTTTCAAAGATACTAATTAAGCAACAAAGGTGCTGGGCTAGCTAGAGCTCGTCTAACCAATTCTAGAAGCATGGTCACACAAACCTATGCCACTAGTACTTTAAGCAACAAGGGAGCTCCTACACATGCTAGTAAGCAAAAGCTCAAAGCCACCGAATGCTCACTAACAATGCTCAATAACAAGGCAACCAATGCCAAATTAGAGAGCACAATTACTTAGCTACACAAACTAAGCAATGTGACTAACAAGGTCACACAAACTAAATTAGCCACGCAAGGGAGCTACTTCTATGCTACACAAGCAAGAAGGTAACTAGTAAACTACACAAACTAACTAATTACAGGAGCAACTACTCAAGCACAATGTATATGAAAGTAATTACAAGCTTGTGTAACGAGGATGCAAACCAAGGGGAAGAACAAGGTTGACACGATGATTTTTCTCCCGAGGTTCACGTGTTTGCCAACACGCTAGTCCCCGTTGTGTCGACCGCTCACTTGGTGGTTCGGCGGCTAATTGGCAACACCCGCCAAGCCCGCACGTCGGGCACTGCAAGAACCTACCCCGAAAGTGAGGGTAGCTCAATGACACACTTTACTAGAGTTGCTCTTCGCGGCTCCCGCGGGGCGAGCACAATGCCCCTCACCAAGCTCTTCTCCGGAGCACCGCACAAGCTTCTTGCGGGCTTCAACGGAGACCATCACCAAGCCATCTAGGATGTGGCAACCTCCAAGAGTAACAAGCACCACCGGCTTGCAACTTGATCACCTAGTGCCACTCGATGTAACCTCACGATGCAATCGCACTAGAATCGCTCTCTCACACAATCGGATGATCACTATCAAGCATATGTGAGATGGAGGGCTCCCAAGCACTACTACACAAGCCACCAAGGCTCTAGTGTGCTCAGCTTTCGGCCCAAGGCCGACCATGGCTTCTATTTATAACCCCACGAACAAATAGAGCCATTACCCCTTCACTGGGCAAAAGTCGGGCCGACCGGACGCTCCGGTTATGTTGACTAGATGCTGGACCTCAGCGTCCGATCGCTTGATGACAGCCACATGTCACCTGCTTCAAATACAGTATGCTCGATCTCAACGGTCATATGACGACCGGACGCAGCAGCTCAAAGTGACCGGACGCTGAGCCCCAGCGTCTGGTCGTTTCCAGTAAGGTTCTAGAAATGATTTTCTTCGACCGGACGCTTCCAGTCATGCTTGACCGGACCCAGCCGGCGTTTGGTCAGTTAACCTGACCACTGCGCTGCCATGTTAGCTGGGACCAGACGCAGCCTTTCAGCGTTCGGTCAGTCCGAGACCCAGCGTCTGGTCGTTTGACCGACGCCAACTGATCGAACGCGCCGGTTCCTCAGAGACCAGCGTCCGGTCACCTTGTGACCAGCGAGACTAACTCCTTTTCACTTCTAACTTCTTCACCCTTGCTCAAATGTGCCAACCACCAAATGTATCACCTTGTGCACAAGTGTTAGCATATTCACAATCATTTTCCAAAGGATTAGCCACTCAACTTGCCACGCCACTCAATCCTAGCGACGATGTAAAGTTAGATCACTCGAGTGGCACTAGATGACCGATATGCAAACAAGTTTGCCCCTCTTGATAGTACGGCCATCTATCCTAAACCTGGTCATCAACTTCTCTACACACCTATGACCGGTGAAATGAAATGCCCTAAGTTATACCTTTGCCTTGCGCATTCCATTCCATCTTCTCTAATGTCGATGCAACACATGCACCAACATGATCAACAATGATATGATCCACTTCATATCATCACATGATCATATTGGTTCATTGATCTTGACTTCACTTGCTTTTCACTGTTGCCTTCGTCCATCGGCGCCAAGTCTTGCTCAAGCTTCACCGCCATGCGGTCCATCACTCCAAAGCCTCTGACTCGCCCTTCACGCTTGCAACCAGTCCATCAAGCCAAGTCTTGTCTTAATCTTCTTCACCTTGATCACATGACTCAATGTCATGTCTCATTTGCAATGAGCTCGTTAATCATCATATGTGTGAGCTTTGCAACATCTCCAAGCCATTTTCACCTTCATGGCATATGTTGCTCTCACAAATGTACCTATGGACTAATCACCTGTGTATCTAATATAAACACAATTAGTCCACCTAGGTTGTCACTCAATTACCAAAACCACACAAGGACCTTTCAATCTCCCTCTTTTTGGTAATTGATGACAACTCTACAAAGATATGGAAATTAAGCTCTTTTGAATTCATGTTGCTTGCCCAAGCAATTTTACCATGTGAAAATGATTTTGGACAAGTACCACAAACCCGAAATGGTAGTATTAGCTCCCCCTACATTTATGCTAGAGTGTTTGATTTGAAGCTTGCACATATGCATAGATTAAAATTGTGGGAGAGTAATTACTACTAAATGATGCTAAGGTGTATAGAATAAACCTTTGAAGTGTGTACCAATCGGAGTTACACCTTTAAGTTCATCCTTAGCACCATGGTTAGCTAGATATCACTTAGAAATAAAAGCACTAGATACCTTATGAGATCAACATTAAAAGCAAGGTACTAGCATTACTTGAAAAGCATACCAAGTGTCTAGCTATTATCCTATGCGTGCTAGTTATCAAATCATCATTCAAGTTCTACAACTAGCATATACCACATAAGCATGCATATTGAATTTAAAAGCTTATGCAATGCAAGCAAGCACATGAATATGCACATATCAAATGCAATCAATCAAAGTTCATGAGCTTGCTCCTCCTACTTGTGTGCTTCTCTTGTCCAAGAATTTTGATCTATCTCTTTTTTTCAATGTTGCTCCCTCTTTGTCCATGTCCATGTCCATGTCCAACCTCTACTTCTTTGAGCTTTTATATCTTATCTCTCCCCCTTATACAATCTCAATCTCAAAGTTTTCATATCTTTGTACAATCTCTCCCCTTTGTCATCAATTTCCATAAAAAGGTAAGCTTCTCATTGATGCAAAGATATACGTTTGGGGTAGATGGTTGAGGCTTGAATCTTGCATTTTTTATGGACATCACTTGATTGTTGGAATGACACCACTTGTAGATACCACTTGTATCTTGTGTAGGACTTCTTGAGATCAATTTGTGGGACATCTCCCCCTATGTGATACCATGGGTCATCCATTTGATACACTTGAGCTCTTGTAGGTGAGGGATGCATTCTTTATTTGATGATCACTTAAAGTTGAGGATCACTTGTGGAACCATCATCTTGCATGATTGATACCATGTGTAGATATGATATCACTTAAAAGAATCTTCTAGTATGGAACCACTTGTTGAATTTATCAATAAAAATCATTTCTTGAATATTTGCTATCTTCATGAGTACCACTTATAGGATATCACTTGTGAGTTAATCTAGACATTACTTGTAGATTCTTGATGAAATACTTGAGTCTGGATACCACTTGAAACAAACAAACTAGATATCCATTTGCATTATTGTCTTGTGCTTGTACTCTTATCACTATCATGAGCTTCTATGATTGACTTAAACTAAATTGATTTGCCTAAGCTTCCAAGTCCGGTTTGAACCAATGATAAGCTTCTTCACACCTCTTGCAAGGGTTATCTTGCCAATGTTATACTTTTCAATTGTTATCAATTCAAATTGAGTCAAGTACTTGGGTTCACTAGCTCATGAACAAATTCATATACTAACCACTAGATCAATTAATTATTCAAGCAATAGTGGTAGGCTATGAATTTAAACATTTCATTTGTTATGCATGATCCTATAAAGCATGTACTATATGCACTAACCGTATACTAGTAAGAGATAAAATGATCATGCACATTACAATGATACCTTTGCTATGTTGGAGTAGAGGATAGTCACATAGATTCCAATTCATTACTCCAATAGCAATGTGAAGTTTAATTATAAGTTTGGTGAAGACCAATAGATACCATTTTAAATTCCATTCTTCATCCATATGAAATAAATACTACTTATGATCAAGTGCACTTTCTTGTTGTGCTTGGCTTGCTTCATCTTTTGATCAATGCTTGCATGAGAGCATCAACGTGAGAATACCACTTGAAATATTATGATTAGCTCTCTTTTGGGTGTTGCTTGCTTTTCTTGGTCAATCATTTTGATTGCTTCAACTAAGCATCTCAAATATCTCTCGGATCACCACTTCCATGTTAGCCTTCTAAGTACCACACTTGATTTACCTACTCATAGGCGGCAAGTACCTACACGAGGGAGAAATGACCTCTCTCCAAGAACCATTCTTGATACTCACTTGAAATAACTTGATTGATTGATCCAAGTGATGGACTTAACTTGATGAGTAACCTCGATTCCTTCTTTAAGTCTTTTTCTTTCTACTTGTTTAAGTCATTTTCTTTCTACCAAATGATTTCCAATAATCACTAGAACTTAAATTTCAACTTCATCTTGAGTTTGATCTTGATCTTCCAATTTGAGTACCGAATGTGTGTAAAGTACACTCCGTAATCAAATGACCTTGTACTCTTTGCTTATCATGCTTAAACATCATCTCAAAACCAAACTTAGGTACCTCAAACACTTGTAAACATGTTTTCAACTTGAGGACCTTTCAGTCAAAGTGACTCTAGATCATTCCAATATTTATCACTTTTCTAGAAGATTTTGTATCCTTCAAAGAAATAAGCATATCTCCCAAAGTACAAATCCAAATATCACGAAATTTTGTGGATATGTGCTTCACTAAGTTATCTAGCAGCTGTAAAAATTTGAGCTTAATTTGACTTCTAGATTGCTACCAGATTTTAATTATTCCACACTGCTATATGCTGAAAACTGCTGCACTATAGCTGACAAGATCCACTCCAAAACTGAAGCATTTCTTATCCAATTCTTATGAAATTTGTACAGCATATTATACCATAAGTCTAGATCATAAAAACCAATTTTTATGACAATCCAATAAGTTTTGATCACTCAAACATGGCTAAGATCATAGCTAGCTTAGATTTTGCAATATAGGACAAATTTCAACAATTGAGCTATACTTCATCAAATATGAATCAAACTTGAAACTAACTTGTTTGAATACTTCCATAAGACATATATCCATTCAAACCACTAACTAAAAGTCATCTCATAAATTTATCCAACACAAATCAATCTAAACTTGATTACTAATCGATCATCCATTCAATCAACTTATAGCAAGCAACTTTGCATATTTGTCCAATTCAATCAACTCATGTGCACCCAAATGAAATGATCAACAAGAGATATACCTTGGTTGGCTCATGATCATCCAACTTGCAAGCTTCAACTCAATTATTTGCAAACCATCAAATAAATCAATAAATCACCAACAACTTGAATTATAGCACTTGTATGTTGATAGCACTTGGACTTCACTTAATTTTCACTTGGCATTGGGTTTGGATGTGCACTAGGCTTCGTATATTGACTCAACATATGATGATCAATATGAAATCAATTGAATCAAGTCTCCAATGCCGATGGTACCTACAATCAATCATTCACTTTTTGATGGTACCCAAACAAGTTTAGGTCCTCTCAAGTTAGGAGCAACATACTTAGGCATAGCCTTAGTATAAATAGCAGGATGTTTTGCAATAGCAACTATAGAGGTACCATTACCATCCTTTCTAAGCACATTATTATCAACAATTGAAATAGGCTTAGAAATGTCACCTAGGGGATATGAATATGCCATGTGTCTCCTTTCCTGGCATGAGTAGCACTTTCTCTTTGATTGAGCATTCTCTTCCTTGCCCATGTTGTGCTTCTCATTGCCTTACTTCTCCTTGTTTGCTTGAGCCTTCTTCTCAAGCTTGGTAGGACACTTAGAGGCAAAGTATCCCATATTTCCATACTTGAAGCACTTGATGTGAGCATAATCTTTCTTCTCATCTTCATTCTTGCTCATCATCTTGGCATCTTGAGTTTGCATTGAATGCCTTGCCTTTCCACCCCTTCTTGTTTTCTTCTTCTTTATCATCAAATCTCCACCATCTTCATGGTTGATCTTGATTTGTTCTTGGGGTGTCTTTTCTTTCTCAACTTGTGGCTTTGGTTGAGGCTTTACTTGTTACTTCACCAATTGCTTGGTTGGACACATTGAGGTATGGTGACCCCAAGTGTGGCACTTGAAGCACTTCACATGCTTGAGCCTCTCTTCTTTTATCTTCTTGAGCTTCTCAATGTTAGGGCAACCACTTGCAGAGTGTCCCGCTTCATGACACCGGTAGCACATGGTATGAGAGAGCTTTCTTTGTTGTAGCTTCTTCATCTTTCTTTCTCTCTTTATTTCGCCCTTTGTCATCTTTTTGAAGCCAAGGCTACACTTGTCACCATAGTTTCTTTGAGTCTTCAACATGTGCTCAAAGGTGACTTTTGAGTTGTAGCACCTCTCTAGCTTGTTGCTCAAATTCTTCACTTTATTTTTGAGCTCATTGTTCTCCTTCAAAAGGTTAGTCTCACAAGACATAGAAGTAGAACAAGCATCTATGTGTGAAGAGCATGGCATATCTAATAAGTCATCACAAGAGGTGGATACATGCTTCTTGCCTACATCACAAGGGTTAGCAATAATATGTGATTGATCAATTGACCTATGTGATGAGCTCTCACTAGTTTTAGTTTTTCCATTAGAAATCTCCTTAGTGAGAAAAGCATGGTCTTGTACCAAGTTATCATGAGCAACACTAAGTTCCTCATGAGCCAATTTTAGCTCCTCATATGAACAAGTAGTAACATAAAGTAGATGCTTTTGTTGTTCACATGTGTTCTTTAGAAAAGAGTTTTCATTTTTCAATTTCTCGGTTTTAGCCATCTCTTTTTCTAAAGCTTTGATCATGCAACCATATCTAACTAGAAGCACCTCATATGAATCAAGATCAATCACATTTGCATTAGATACCTTAGTGTTACCTTGTGACATGAAGCAATGTGATATAGTTGGAGACCTTGAAGAAACATCACTCTCATAGCCCGAGCATGATCCATCATTATCACCATCAAGTGTGCATGGAGTAGCATCATTATTGGCATCACTTGTGGCATCATCATCAATCTTGTCAAGTGATTTTGTCATATCATCATTATCATCATCACTTGACCATGAGGTGGAGCAATCTTCCACAATCACCGAATTGTGGTCATGCTCAACACACTCAAGTGCCTCATTCTTGGGCTCATCTTTATCATTGGAGACCGTCCCATACTTCTTATTGAGATAACTCCAAATCTCATGGGCGGTCTTTATGTCAATGATCTCTCCAAATATGCAATCATGCAAAGATCTATACATGATGTTAGTAGCTTGGATGTCGAGATCTAGGCATTTCTCTTGTGCTTGAGTTAGATTATCTTCATCCAACACATGAGAAAAGCCTACATCTATCATCCACCATATTTGAGGGCAAATAAACTTAAAATTACATATCATCCAATTTTCCCATCGTGTAAAGTGTGAGCCATAAAAAATGTGTGGACAAACAACATCTAGCCCATAAGCCACCATCCTCTCGGGTCGGTGAAGACAACAAATGAGATACTACACCCCTTTATCTATGTTCTCTAGCACCTTCTAAAGATACTAATTAGGCAACAAAGGTGCCGGGCTAGCTAGAGCTCGCCTAACCAATTCTAGAAGCAAGGTCACACAAACATATGCCACTAGTACTTTAAGCAACAAGGGAGCTCCTACACATGCTAGTAAGCAAAAGCATAAAGCCACCTAATGCTCACTAACAATGCTCAATAACAAGGCAACCAATGCCAAATTAGAGAGCGCAATTACTTAGCTACACAAACTAAGCAATATGACTAACAAGGTCACACAAACCAAATTAGCCACGCAAGGGAACTACTTCTATGCTACACAAGCAAGAAGGTAACTAGTAAACTACACAAGCTAACTAATTACAGGAGCAACTACTCAATCCAATGTATATGAAAGTAATTACAAGCTTGTGTAACAAGGATGCAAACCAACAGGAAGAACAAGGTTGACACGATGATTTTTCTCCTGAGGTTCATGTGTTTGCCAACACGCTAGTCCCCGTTGTGTCGACCGCTCACTTGGTGGTTCGGCGGCTAATTAGCATCACCCGCCAAGCCTGCACGTCGAGCACCGCAAGAACCTACCCTGAAAGTGAGGGTAGCTCAATGACACGCTTTACTAGAGTTGCTCTTCGCGGCTCCCACGGGGCAAGCACAATGCCCCTCACAAAGCTCTTCTCCGGAGCACCGCACAAGCTTCTTGCGGGCTTCAACAGACCACCACCAAGCCGTCTAGGAGGTGGCAACCTCCAAGACTAACAAGCACCACTGGCTTGCAACTCAATCACCTAGTGCCACTCGATGCAACCTCACGATGCAATCGCACTAGAATCACTCTCTCACACAATCGGATGATCACTATCAAGCATATGTGAGATGGAGGGCTCCCAAGCACTACTACATAAGCCACCAAGGCTCTAGTGTGCTCAGCTTTCGGCCCAAGGCCGACCATGGCTTCTATTTATAACCCCACAAACAAATAGAGCCGTTACCCCTTCACTGGGCAAAAGTCAGGCTGACCGGACGCTCCAGTCATGTTGACCGGGCGCTGGACATCAGCGTCCGATCGCCTGATGACAGCCATGTGTCACCTGCTTCAAATACAGTACGCTCAATCTCAATGATCATATGACGACCAGACGCAGCTGCTCAAAGTGACCGGACGCTGAGCCCCAGCGTCCGGTCGTTTTCAGTAAGGTTCCAGAAACGATTTTCTTTGACCGAACGCATTTGGTCATGCTTGACCGGACCTAGCCGGTGTCCGGTCAGTTACCCTGACCACTATGCTGCCATGTCAGCTGGGACCGGACGTAGCCTTTCAGCGTTCGGTCAGTCCGAGACCTAGCGTCTGATCGTTTGACCGACGCCAGCGTCTTCGCTGTTACAACTGACCGGACGCGCCGGTTCCTCAGAGACCAGTGTCTGGTCACCTTGTGACCAACGAGACTAACTCCTTTACACTTCTAACTTCTTGACCCTTGCTTAAATGTGCCAACTACCAAGTGTATCACCTTGTGCACATGTGTTAGCATATTCACAATCATTTTCCAAAGGATTAGCCACTCAACTTGCCATGCCGCTTAATCCTAGCGACGATGCAAAGTTAGATCACTTGAGTGGCACTAGATGACCAATATGCAAACAAGTTTGCCCCTCTTGATAGTATGGCCATCTATCCTGAACCCGTTCATCAACTTCTCTACATACCTATGACCGATGAAATGAAATGCCCTAAGTTATACCTTTGCCTTGCGCATTCCATTCCATCTCCTCCAATGTCGATGCAACACATGCACCAACACGATCAACAATGATATGATCCACTTCATATCATCATGTGATCATATTGGTTATTTGATCTTGACTTCACTTGCTTTTCACCGTTGCCTTCGTCCATCGGCGCCAAGTCTTGCTCAAGCTTCACCGCCACGCGGTCCATCGCTCCAAAGCCTCCGACTTGCCCTTCATGCTTGCAACCGGTCTATCAAGCCAAGTCTTGTCTTAATCTTCTTCACCTTGATCACATGACTCAATGTCATGTCTCATTTGCAATGAGCTCGTTCATCATCATATGTGTGAGCTTTGCAACATCTCCAAGCCATTTTCACCTTCATGGCATATGTTGCTCTCACAAATGTACCTGTGGACTAATCACCTGTGTATCTAACATAAACACAATTAGTCCACCTAGGTTGTCACTCAATTACCAAAACCACACAAGGACCTTTCAACATGAAAGAATTGATCGAACTGCAATTCTGTATTAGGCAAAGGTGATATGTGCTATTGCTTGTTTTAATAAGGAATGCAGCAGCATGTGTGCCAATAATCAGCTCCCTTGATCTATTACACGAATGAACCAAACATATTTTCTGATATGTTCCATGAATTAACAATACTTTGTCTTGGATTGGAATGCATCAGCACCTTGCAACTTTTGTTCCACGCATAACCACTGATCTATCCCCTGGTATTCCACGCATAATCACTGATCTGTCCCCTGGTATTTGTTCCACGAACAACCACTAATTTGTTCTTGGTATCCCCTAATCTCATGGGCATTATCATGGCATTATCAAAGGCGCCACAGGCCCAGAAAATTTCCATATGACTGCTATCTATTGAGTTCATGGCATTATTCATTTTGTTCTTAATTCATGTCATTAGCCATAAAAAAGGTTATACAATACTCTATGCAAGTAGTACGATATGCCTATCTTTTTTAGCACTTGTGATTTTTTGGTAATGGACTTTCAGATATTATCTAAAGATGGCTCAACCTTCTTTCTCTCGCAGACTGATGCTAGTAATTGTTGATGGTTATTTCAGGGTAGTGGCTGTGGACAAACATTTAAGGTAGCAAGCCTAATGTTGTGTCTATGGCAAGTTATGGAATAATAATGTTATATGGAACAAAAAATCGATAAACCTTTTACTTTATATCAGGTGTGTTTCATGTTCTAATGGAGCAAAGAGTCAATTCTAGAAAAGTAGTGATAGCAAGCCAGTGCTGAACCGCATTTCATGTTTTCCTTTGTGTTTTTTTGTAATTGTGATTTGCTTTGATTATTCTGAAGTTAGCCAATCCAGTAAGTGAGTCCTATTATTGGCTTTGTGATGGACCAATACAAGTTGGTAACAAACCTTAGAATATACTCAGCACACCAGCAAGGACTCAACAACTGATTACTAAACCAATGATGCTGTGACATTGGTCACTTAGATATTTGTCAAACAATAAGTATTACCTAGACTAAAATAATACAGAATTTGAACTAAATTGATTTTATTTGGATGACGACTTGGGTTTACGCCATTAGAACACAAGGGTCAAGAGCTCAGGGCTGCAAAAGACTTGGATGTGGCTCAAATTTTCTGCATTGGCTTACAGTTATTATCATGTAAAAGTGTTTTTGAGGTTTCCTTTCAAGGATATCTTATGGCTGTGCTGCATATTCATAATATAAGGATTTGTGATATACTGCTTGCCAACGCCCACCAGGTATTCGCACCCCTTCTCTTCCCTTCCTTCTGTCTGAAACCAAGCAGCGAGCACCCGAACCCTATTCGGATCTGATCTAATTAAAGTTTATATATGTATTTGCCTAATGAATACGATTTTTTTTGCAAAAATTATTGGGTGTACATGTGTACACCATGTTCTTTACTGGGTCTGCCCCTGGTTACGATGATTGGTTGATATATTTGTTGATTCTTTCAGGTTCATAGATGGCAGAGACGGTGTTCATCCCCTCTTTAGAAGGGATGGAGCATGTCAAGGCAGAGAACAGAGTCATTCTAACCAAAGCCTACCTTGATGTCTGCAAGCAAATCTTGCCTGTCCTGGGTAACTCATCTGCTTCGTTGTCAGCTACATATAAACTTGGAGTTTTGTATGGTTGCAAACAGTTTTGTGTTCCTTTATGCTTGTTTGGGATGGAATATGCAGGGCACATTAGTACTCATTTTGGCTCTTTTATTTAGTTAAATTAGATGAAAAATTTAAAATAGTTGACATTGGTTTTCTGAATGAAATTTATTTGCACTATAACTGGACAAACAGTCATTATAAGCAAGTGCCGCAAGCACATGGTTATCACAGAGGTTCACATCCTTTGTTCATATTGTGACAATGAAGATTGCTAATTATTTTCTTTTGTAAATTATTTGCCACAGTTTTGGTCCATCCTTTTATTTGATGCTTCATTTGTCATAGCCTTGTGATGTCCAAGTGTATTCAAACTGATCTTTGGCCAACTTAATGTAGGTGTTGGCAGCTCTTGATATTGTTCGTCAAGGTGCTGATGTTATGTTAAGGAAGTAGCTAAATTCAGTCCTTGATGCCGAGCTTGGTCCTAACTCCTGACTGGTCCTCCAAGTTGAGGAGTTTCGACTATGAACTGCTAGCTGCAGCTAGCATTGGTTAGGTTGGTTCAGCAGAGAAAGTTGTCTTATGTATGCTAAAAAAGTTTCACCAATTCTATTTGTATTTGTGAGTTTCGACTAAAAAAGTTTGATTTGCATTTCTTTGTATTTCTAATTCCTACATCTTCTTTATTGTATTTGTGAGTTTCGTTAAAAAAAAGTTTGGGTAAGGTTTAGCATGTGGCACTGGTATATGAAGCAATGGCAAGGTCAGAAAAGGATAGACCCAATTAAATTCGAAACTTATTTGTTCTCTTGAATCAAAAGTACACAATGGATTCAAAAGATTTAGTGTTTGCTTAAGTTATTTTTCTATAAATCCTTTGACTGTAAATGAGGTCTGATATTTTCAGAAAACTATTGGAGAATTTAGAATATTCAAGGAGTCAATTTCATGATTTTTAATTAAGCTTTAGGTTTTATTTCTGTCTGTGTTTGTATTTGTTTCATAATTGTTCTATCAACCAGCAGGTAAATTTACTTCCCCTAAAAAATGTATCAAGTAGTGAAATCATGTAGGCCCTGAAGTTTCCTGCATTCCAATTTCAAGCTGAGGGGATCTTTCGCATTAATCCGGAGAATGACCACGAGGAACACGTGAGGGACCAGCTGAACAAAGGAGTTGTACCTAAGGACATTGGTGTTCACTGCTCGGCCGGCCTAATTAAGATAGGACATCTGTCAGCTTGAAACAACCATGAAACTATGTTTAAATTGGACAGGCATGGTTCAGAGAACTGAAACTTCTGTACATTTAAATTGGACAGGCATGGTTCAGGGAACTTCTAGAAGGAGTCCTCGATGGCCTCTCCCCTCAGCAAGTGCTTCAATGCAATTCTGAAGGGGAGTTCCTTGAGCTTGTGACGATGACCTCTCCACATTCTGAATTGTAAACATGGATGTTTTGTAACTTATTGATTTAGTGATCATGATGCCATAAAACTTGCTTGAAAATGCCTCATTTTGTGAATCCGTTCTTAGCCTCATAGCTGCTTGAACATGCCTCGTAGTCTTAAACATGCCTCATAGTCGTTATGCGACATTTATTATGTGATAAAAATATTTGGTTATATAATATATGAGACGTGAATTTTAATGAATTTGATCATTTGTTTATTTTTTATAAATTTTATCTTGTTTTATTTTTACGAACTTTGCCTTTTGGATTAAATGTCACTTTAACGTCGTATTTAATTTCACAATATTATTATTTTATTGTGTGATCTGTGTATTTTTAATACAAAAGTTTAGCTATTTCGTAGCAATGCACGGGCACGCTACCTAGTACAACTAAAAAGAACAGAACTAACACAATCTAATGGTGCGACAAAATTCTTTGGGTCGTCGCTCTGCCAAGCCTGCGATCCCGGGGGCGCGGACACACCGCACCACGCTCTCGGGCAGCCGGGGTTCGATTCCCATGCCCCGCGCCCTATTTTCTTTTCTTTGGAAAAATACGTTGCTCTACTTGCCGACCGCATCTCCGACCGTGGGGGAGGACACGGCCGCTGCCGCCCGCCCTACGCGGCCTCACGCTGGAGGAGCTCAAGACGGCGGCCCGCAGACTCGCCGGCCGCCGCCATCGTGGACTGAGCGTTCCACCTGCGGCCTGCCCCGCCTCCCTCCTTCAGATCTACATGGGGGGGGGGGAGTTGCAGTCCCACACCCACCTCGATGCACGGGACTCGACGCAAGGGTTAGCGCCGCCGTTGCGGCCTCAGCGCGCGGGCGGCCTAGGGGCGTGCCATCGCCTGGAGACACGGTGGCCAAGGGGGCAGGTGCCGCGATGGCCTCAACGCGTGACGGACGATGGCTAGCACTGTCGCTGCCTGGAGTTCAAGATTTGGAACAGCCCACATTGATCTAGCATTTGCGACTCTCGATTCTAGGTACGATTCGATTTGACCGCCTCTTCCCCATCTCTTTACTACGAATCCTGCACCAAAAGAAGGCCAGACAGCGTGGCCACGTCGCCCACTTTTCCCGGCCATCGGATTGGCCGGGCGAACGGCCCAGATCGTGCGAGCCCCGATCTTTTTACAGAAAAACCTCAAACTTTAGTCTAATCAACCCGCAGTCCAGGCCTCCTCTCAGGTTTTTTTTCAAAAAAGCCCTTGAACTTTATCGAAATCAACCCGCAATCCAGGCCTTTTAAATGGGCTGGCTTGCCTCCCGCTCGGGCCTGTATATCGCCGGACCTGGGCCTTACTAGGCCGAATTCGGCCCGACGACGTTTTTCTATTTTCCTACGAATTTATTATTTATCTAAAACGGTTAAAATTTTATAAAGAACATAATAAAATAAATAAAAATAAAAAATGCCAAACCAAGTTTGTTGAACTCTACACAACTAGCACTGCACTGTAAACACATAATATCACATGTTTTAGTGTAATTTTTTTTTGCTATTAATGTCAATCTAGATTTCTCTAAAGTTTTCTATAAATAATTAATAGAGTTAGTTTCTTTATTCAAATCATTATGAAACTTTTACGGTAGCTTACCCATACCACGCATAAAATAAAACAATTGAGTGATTTTACCGGCTTTACGATCATAATATATATAGACACACACACGTTCGCCTAAACATAAATATTACCCCACGTATGAAATAACATTCTATCAATTATAGTAATATAGCGCAAAAAAACAAGCATAGTTAACGAACCCTGGTGCAACAAGTTCACCGAACCTAACCAGGTGCCCATAGCTCAGTTTATAAATTTAAATAATTGAAATAATACTTGCTTTGCTGCATCTTTGTTACATGCTCCCATTCTTGAATAATTTGGTCAATCAGAGTTCAATACTAGGAACTGCTACATACAATATATAATCAGCTACAATCTATTGGAATGACCACTTCCCCTAACATTGACCTTTTCCATAAATACAACAAGCAAACCAATACTTGTACCCAAGTTCTTTTCAAGTAAATTATCAATTAGTTAAATCTATTACAGTAAAATGGTCTCATACTGGCCGACGCGGCAACGCCGCGTGCCTTTTCTAGTTCTCATTGGCTTTTGGTTTTGATCCATGTTGATTGCGGCTTTGATGGTGATTTGTTTGTGTTGTTCCGAGAACCATTTGTTGCTGAGCTTCATGGACACGTCGGCTAGAAGTGGAAGCGACAGTGATTGGAATGGCAAAAAAGAGGACAAGAGCATTCAGCGCTGGCCAAGAAAGGCATGTTCAGGTACGTGGACCACCTCCTCCACGAATCCACCCGAGCCTTGCGTTACTTTAGCAAATCTGACAACACCACATGCCTAGGTCAGTGCTTGCATCTTCCGATTCATCTAGCAGCCAACCAGTATGGGAGTTAACTTGCCCTTCCAAATCAAGAAGGTCTTTTCATATGTCACATCTTTTTGGATGAATTGCTTGATATGCTTTGCCTGCTACAGGTTGCCAGGCTTTCCTTGCAATAGATAAAAGAGCTATTCTCTGCACATAATTAGTGGATGAATCCTACCTATATATATATATTAAATGGGAACTTTGCAGATGCATGGATGAATTCTCTCTATTTTCAGTAGTTTAGCATTAGCAGTTAAAACTAAACAATGACAAACTGAGAAAATTTAGGTGTTAGGTGTATATTTGTAGAGCTATGGCAGGACTCTGATATCATGTGTTTTTGAAAGGGCATTATAAAAGCAAGATGCATATGAACAATTTACAGTGGTGGTCAGAAGTAGGATATCGCAATGCTTTCCTACTTTCCTCTCATGCTCATGCCAATATGTCATGCCTTAGTAGAGCTTCTAAAGTATGTCAAACTGTATGCTCTTATCTACTTGTTAAAGTTATGTAGATAAAAAAAATTCTTAGAAAATGGTGTCTTCAAATTGCAGTTGTTGTTTTAGCAAAGTCGGTTTCTCTTACTATATGGTCAAAAAATGATGAAAAAAAGTTGTGTTAATTATGATGTGTATTTTTTGGTGTGCCCACAATACAGTGTGAATCAATTTTCTACTCTGCAGGTGGTAAAACATTGCATGGTATGGGATCCAAATTGGGAGTAGGGGATATCGGCGAATGGTTCCTCATATCCCTCCAAGCTAGCCATCCCTGTCCGCGACGACCCAGGCAAGGACTTTACCGGCATCTCCCTGCCACTACTCCAGGCCATCGTCAAAGCCATCAAGTTTTTGGTATGCTAATCAACTACAGCTTTACTGTGATTTCAAGTTCCCGGTCGCGGCATGGAGGAGCCTGCTGGATTATCCTCACTGCATTGTGATTTCAATCTGCTTGGTTTGATTTCCATTTTGGATGAATGTTCATACGTGTCTAATTGGCTGTTGCAATCATCACCTGTTGCCATGTCTCTTTTGAAAATCCAGGAGCCGAAGATCACACCTGTACCTATTGTGTCTGTATCATTTTCGGGAGGGACAAAAGGGTGCACATAAGGTTCTTCAGGTGAATATTCAGAATTTTTTCTCTTGTTGAACATTAGACTCTGAGGGTCTCAGTGTTAAAGTTGGTAGCATATTTGAATTTACAATTGCAAGGTGTTGCTGAGTGCTGACAAAGCACAATATATTGTATTTCAGTAGTTATAAATGAAATTTGGATGCACCATATGTCACTTTGAACTTTCATAATTTAGTGTGCTAGGATAATCTATCTTGCTAGGTTTACCTGTCATTACTTCATTTGCGTACCTTTGATGGTTCAACTCAAATGATTGTATCTGTTCAAGTTTAGAAAAATTACAGGCTGGAGCCTATCCTATGTTGCATGATTGCAAGTAAGAATAGGTTTGTCTTGTGCTTTACCAGGACACATGACTGATCCTATGTTGGTGTAACTGAATAAAGTGAATTGGCAATAGTTTCATTATGCAAACCTACTCGATCCATGGAAGGGCAATCAATTATGACTTCAGGTGTAGTGATTCAGAATCTGAATCAACAGACGTCCTTTGGAGAATTATTTAAAATAGTCTGACCTTTTGGAGGTAGATTATGCAAATTCAAGCAAACCAGAGTAAAACTGAGCTGATGCATCCATTGGCAAAGGTAGAGTTCCTAATGCTTTGTTATCTTTTTTAAATAAGAGATTGCTGAAAAGCCTTACAAGCTATTACCACAGAGAGTGTTTTCATGTGCTATGTGACTCCAAGTATTAATGTGTAGCTGTCTGTTTTTTTTCAAATAAGCAGTGAACAATAGACAATTGAGGCTGTGTTTCATTTATAATCAGTTTTTGGATACCATATGGGTGGTTGGGGTGGTATCCAAAATATTTTTAACTGCTCCACGGAAATTAAACAAAATCGATGATTTCACTTCTTCATTTTACTACGGAATAAATTTATCTTTCTGAAACAGTGATTTTTTACGGTATAAAGAGAGAAATCAGTGCTAACTGATATGCTGATTTTTTTTGGCTTATCTAAAAAGAGTCAGAGTATTCAACTCAAAATAAGATAGATCTTAAACAACATAGAACCATGTGATTCTCTAATATATAAAAAGAGATGTGTGCCAGTTGTATCATTTGTACTATTGCAGGTATCTTAGGACCACTCAGTGGTGTTCTTTGATCCATGCTTATGATTTTTTTGTTTAGAAATACGACTTTTTGTGCTTGTAGCAATGCACAGGCCAATACATATATTACAGTAACTCTATTTCGCAGATTGGAGGAGAAGAAAAGTGAAGGGAGCAATTTGATCAAAAACAAAAATGAAAAGATGTAGAGATATTGATAAATAATTTATTTGAATTTTTGGTTAAGTTGCCAGAGAGCCTGTTCAATATTTTTTTAACGATTTTTCTTTGTTGAGAGAGTTTGATGCATAGATATCAGTTTATCTGAATATGACATTTTTTTTTCTTTTTATCCCAGAACTACAAGACCATTTTGAAAGGTTGAACAGGATCTGGAAGTTCTCAAGCTATATTGTTACATTGAAGTTCTGAACGGACGATTGAAACCAATTTAGTTAAATTGCATGATAGGGAACTTTTGTTGCTACGGCATTGTACCAGATTGTTATTAATATACAATTAAAAGTAAAAAGGCTAGATCTGAACCTATGAGTAAAGTACTTTAACAATATGAAGAAAGACAACCATCTGTCTTAGTAGTAGTAGGGATTTATTTCCAATGTGTTGTTGTCCTGTGGAAGAGAAGACAAATGAAACATGATCTTACACGTGGACACGTGGTTCCTATTTTGCTAAAGTGGTGTCTCGGCCTGGTAGCAGGCAAGTAGTACAGGACTTGCGACATTTATAGATATATACATTAGATATATATACATGTGGTTGAATTTGATTCTTAATAGAATCAACCGAATACATTACTTATGAATTTTTTCCCGTTGCAACGCGCAGGCATTCACCACATTGGAGCTGCAATTTTGTGCCTCCTGCACCATCCAGCACCTCATCAGCAAGGGCGCCAAGGTCATCCTCTCAAGCCATTTGGTGAGTTCCCGGCTTTCCTGTATCTCATCTGATTTGAGGAAGTATGTTAGCAGCACTCACACATGTACTGACAAAGTAATGCTCTTTCCACACATAGACACATAGGGGGTGTTTGGTTCGCTGCATCCCGCCGAACCAGGCCCCGTCTGTGCAGTGATCGCATGATTGGATGCCTGAACCAGCCCTCCAGCCAGGTCCACATGCCAAATGTGACCAACATGTCAAATCTTGAAGGTAAGCATCTCAAGAACTTATGAGAGAAATCATTGTCCTTCACTTCTTCAGCAAGTGCTTTGAGATCATTGACTAGCACTTGGCGCCTATGAAACATCTCTGGCACACTCTCATCATCCTTCATCTAGAAGCTTGCAAACTTTTTTATGGGAATGTATGCTTTGACGCCCTTCACCGCTTGAGTGCCTTCAAATTATTCCTCCAACTTCTTCCAAGCCTCATGAGCCATCTCAATGTTCTTGATTTGCTCAAATGTTCTCTCATCAATAGCATCATGAATGGCACTAAGAGCAATGTCATTGTTTTGGAGAAGCACTTCTTCGGCCACGGTGTGATTCTCCGGATTGGCAATCTCAATCTTGGTCTCAACCACTTTCCACACCTTTTTATTGATTGACTTGATATGTGTGGTCATCTTTGACTTCCAATATGGATAGTTTGTGCCATCAAATTAGGGTGGCTTCTTGGTGTTGTTGATTTGAGCCATTTTGACACCAAAGGTTGTTAAGCCTCAAATCAAGGTGACCACGGCTCTGATACCACTTGAAAGGTCCTAATGGCTAGAAGAAGGTGAATAGCCTATTAAAAAATTCTACAACAACAATAAGGCAAGTGATTAGTAAATAAGATGGCGAAGCGAATTTTGCGCTAGCACTACACTTGTGTTGCAAGCCACCTATCCAATTCTAATTTCTATGACCTCTAGTATATCACACAAGAGCTAAGTCGCTAAGTTACACCTAGGTGAACAAAACTAGCTAGAGAACTATGACTAAAAGGCTACACTAGCTATAACTACCACAAGCACTAAACAAGGTAAAGACAAAGTAATGCAAGAGAGTGATAGAGAGGTATACCATCGTGGCAAGTGATCAATCAATGAATACCAAAGGATACCAAGGAGACAATGATGACACAATCAATTTTTCCTCCGAGATTCACTTGCTTGCCGGTAAGCTAGTCCCAGTTGTGGCGATTCACTCACTTGGAGGTTCATACGCTAATAGACATCACACGCCTAACCCGTAACTGGGTGCCGTATAACCAACACAAGATGAGGATTCCCAAGCCACGCGCAATCCACTAGAGTTGCCTTTGGCGCTCCGCCGGGGAAGGCACAAGAACCCTTCGCAATCACAATGATCGGAGCTAGAGACAATTACCTTCCTCCGCTCGACGATCCACCAATCACCGGGCCATCTAGATGTTGGCAAACACCAAGAGTAACAAGATCTCCACCAGCCCAAATCACCCAACTAGTGCCACAAGATGCTAGAACACTAAGCAATGTATTAGAGGCTCTCCAATCTCACTCAAGATGATGAAATCAAGTGTGCAAGTGAGTGGAGTGGTGTGCTCAGCTCCCAAAGGGTGTATGCAGTTATTAGAAGTGCCAACAGAGTGGCCAAGGCCGGCCACTAGCTCTATTTATAAGCCCACAAGCAAATAGAGTCGTTACCCCTTTGGAGCAGCTTCTGCGAGGGCACTGGACACGGCGGTGCCTGGCACCGGACATGACGATGCCCCTCCCAACGGCCACTTTCCAACCAGACAGGGGGCGGTGGCACCACCCCTAGGGTGGCGGTGACCACCCGGCCAACTGCCTGGAAAACCACTTCTCTGGATTTTTATGGTGGTGCACCGCCCTCAGGGCGGCGGTGCCCGCGGCGGTGACCAACTCTCCTTCCCCTGCTCTCGGATAAAAAGCGGCGGTGGCACCTCTAGTGGCGGTGACTAGATGGTGCACCACCCTCAGGGCGGCGGTGTACACCAGACGCACCGGTGCCCGCGCTCACACTGCTGCACAACGGCCAAGTCCAGGTGGGCACCGCCCTAGGAGTGGCGGTGCCATCGAACAGGGTGGCAGTGCCCTACACAAGCACCACTCATTCTAATAAAGTTATGGAGTGCCATACATGCAACGATAATTTGGCTTTGTTTATGAGGTGGATAACTTGGCATTTGCAATAACATCCTCCACTTCATCTTTAAAACTCCAAACGACCTCTCGATAACATTTCTAAGAGATGAATGTGTGTAGTTGAAGATATCTTTTTTTACCTTGTGGCTCCGGGCCGTCTCGATACTCTGGAAGATGGTACTTGGTTCCCTTGTAGGGCGCAAGGTAACCTGGATGGTTTGGGTAGCTGGAGTCCACCAGATAAAATTTTCCTACACAATAGAACAATTTTGTAAGTTTCACCTAGTTCAAGTAGAAGCTACAAATGGAACAGCATGAAGGTGTTTATCTGTAGGTGGATGTGGAAAGACGTGCCTGTACTTGGTCATAACATCAGTGAACACTCTCATGTCATGTACAGAACCAGGCCATCCAGCAAGAACAAATGTGAACCTCATGTCAATGTCACAAACAGCCGACACATTTTATGTTGTCATGCCCTTGCGGCACATGTGCTGAACCAGCTTATTACTTAGCACCACACATGGTATGTGAGTGCCATCTATTGCTCCTATACAATTGTTGAAGAAGGAATAGAACCTAGGGTTTCTCAATTTAGGATGAATTGTTCTGAATTCTGGGTCCATTGGCTTAATGATGTCTACAACTAGCTTAACCACACATTGCAAAACTTTCTCAAAGTTGTTGTGAACTGTGCCTAGTGATCTCTCAAATCTATCCTCAGCTTGCCTAACTGACTGTGGTGCTCCAAGCATCCAAAGGAACATTCCTAAAGCCTCGACAGAGGTACTCTTGGTACTAGATTTCAGGCCATATGACTCAACCAGCAGATCATGAAGTCGATGGAATACAGTTGTGCTCATTCTAAACATGTTGTAGCAGCTGTTTCTATCTCCTAGCTTTCTCTCTACCTATTCCAGTCCAGTTAGCAATGGTTACCTCCTCTCAGCCCTACTACAGTATTTGTCATGGTGAATAGCAAACAGGTACATACCGTTCATAAAATCACTGTCATCATCCTCAAGAAGCATTCTGTAGATATTCTCATCACTTGATTCATTAGAATTGTCCCCATCCCTCGCTGCATGAGCATCCTAACACATAAATGCATGGCAATCTCAGTTATATATGCCAGTAAAAAATTGATCATGCATCACAAGCTCACATCACAATCACAAATGAAATTCATCACACAGTTCAACATAGTGCAAACTCTCATGACATAGTGCAAATGACAAACAGAGTTCAAATGACATAGTGCAAATACAACAGACTTAGTTCAAATGACACCCTTACTACAATGACAGACATAGTTCACATGACATGAATTGTTCAAATGACAGACATAGTTAAGATAAGAGGATCTAGTTGTTGACCCTGGCAAAGTACTCAATGAAGCCTAGCCTTCCTGTTGGTGTAGATGTTCCAATGAAGAACTCCATGCTGTCGTCATCTTTGGTGATCTTGTGCACAACATACCACAACTGCTTGTTTCCTTCGTCTACACCACACTCTCGAGCCAACTGCTGCACATGCCTAATCTTTTCTGCTCTAGCAACCTCCTTTTGCTGGGCAAGCTGATGGGCAATCTGCTGCTTGTTTTCCAAATGTTTCTTGAACATCATATTCCTCTCAGCTTGAATCCTGGCATTCTCGCTAATGAACTTGTCCATGCTCCTAACTGCTAGGCTCTTGGACTTCTTGCTGGGACTAGAGCCAGTGGTGCTTGTGCTGCTTGCTCTCTTGTGGCTACTGATGCTAACTGGGGTCTGAACATCAAGGTCCTTAGGTGGCTCCTCCTCCTCTTTCTCATCCACAGTGACATTTTCTCCAGGAACAAATGAGGTGGAGCCATCAACAGCTACACCATGGAATATTTGGTCCAATTTATTGATGTAACCTGGCCACCCACACTTGCATTTCTTCCGGTCTGGGTGGCCCTATAGAATTTATCTTTGTGAGCAAGGGTAGATCTTACTAGACATAAACAACAAACAAGCAATTTGGCAATTACCTTAGTGTTGTCTTCCCATCATTGATCAGTTGCATCAACAGTTCCATCAGATCTACGGCCTAAACCAGTGTCATTGCGCAATCTTTGTATGAATTGCCAATATTCCTTCAACTGCCTAATCCTATTAGCGATCTGGGTTCTATCATGAGGTTTATGTCTAGTAAACAGGCCCTAAATCATTGAGAATTTGAGACAAGCATCCTATGTTGGAGTTGCCTCAGGTGCAGTGCAGTAATCTATGTGAGGAGGCTAGCTAGGAAACAAGTAAGGCTTTTTTTTCGGAAGAGATAACAGGTAAGGCAAACATCACACGATTTTTAGGCGATGGTTACACAGGCATATATAGTATTCTCTGTCAGTAAACTGTGTGCTTCAAACATTGCATTCAGCAGGTTATTACCAGCTGTAGGCAGGAGTAATAAAGTTACTGTGTCGCAGAAGTGGTTCACACGTACGCATGCTCAGCGACAGTATAGCACGGCACGTAGCAAATTGATTGTGGTCGTTCTAGATGGATGGATCGGAGTAGCGCGGGCAGCAAGTTATCCGTGTGCATCGAAACGATAGTCCCGTGCACGTACGTGGTTTTGTCTCTGTAATAGTAGGTCGGAACAAACAGCTAGCGATCGAGAAACCGGGTGGAAACAGCCATCGGCATCGATCATCGTCGGCTGCCTAAGTACGGAGTACCGGCCCTGTTTATTAATCAAGCGTAGCTAACTTTTTTTTCAAAAAAAGAGAAGAAAACAAAAGTTGCTAGATAGACAACCGGCTGGCTCTGCGCTGGGGTTCCAGAGCGTATACGTGAGCCTCTCTTCGCCTGTACATGGCTGCCTGCTGGCTCGCGTTCCGCCATTTGATCTGCTGCCTAACTTCAACTTGCGTGTAAATGTAAATGTAAATTAGACGTGACTAGTACCGCGCGCGCTTTTTTGCGGTGCGGCCGGATATTCCGCTTCTGTCTACTATACGAGGTACGTAGCTCAACTGTTTGAGCAAACAGCAGACGTACGTCGCCATCCCTCCCTCCGATCCGTGCAAAGTAGCGCCGCCGCCGGCGGTCTTCTCGTGACCGCGGGCTCTCTGTCTCTGTACAGCTAGCTAAAGCTTTCATGGCGGCCCATCCCAAATCCCAGCACCGTCAGTTCGATCGCAACACGTACGTCGTGTCGTCATACTTACGCGTCGCGAGCGTTAATTAATCTGGACTACAGGACTAGTAGTACTAGTAGTACCGACGATGATGGATGGCTCCATGAAAGATCGGATCTGTTCGGCTAGCGGGAAAAACAACCGACGATGACGTTGACGCTGATTTGTCACGATAAAAAAATACTATTATTTTGACTCATAAATTCAAACGAATACTGCGTACGTCACACGCGGTGCGGCCTTGCACTTTCCAGTCACCTATTTCTTCTTCTTTTTTCCTGCGGGCGCAACCGAAAGCGATTCCACCGTGGCCCCTCATGTCACCGATGAATTCATTGAGTTGTACTGTTACTTTTCTTTCTGGAAAGAAGCGGGCCACAAAGCAGATCCAGTGGCCGGTCACAGGCTCGTGCACACTACCATCGACTCGACTCAGCGACCATGGGTTCCTCTTTTCTCATATAAACTAGGACCTTAGCTTTCCATGTTGCTCGTCTATACGGCCGCGCGTATATATATGTTGGTGATGACGCTGGTTGCTGGCAAGTGGCATCAGCATCAGCCACGCGCGAGTGGGAGCCACATGTCAGACTCATACTTCAGACAACATTGGAATCCATAGAACATATTCCATATTTAGATGTATAATTTACAATTTACTTTATATGATGTAGGAGTACAATTTTACTGCCTCCATCCCCCAAAAAATAATGTTCTACGAATTTTTAGACAGATTAAGGAAGGATGGAAAAGACGCATGTGCCCTTAATTAGTGGAATTGCATGTACAAGGTAGAAAAATATATATTTCCATTTAATCATGCATGCACGGGATTAACACGCCAGATTATGCATGCATGAGGTTTGAATCCCAAAACATCATTTTTTTGGGACAAATTTTGAATCCTAGAACATCATTCTTTCTGGGACGGAGGGAGTACAAACCAAACAACACATTAGATGTACAATTTACTTTATGTTATCTTTTGTTAATTATTTTAGTATTTGATGATTTAATAATGCTATTTTTCCCGTGTTAGGTAACCATGTGTATAGACACATGTGGTGACTCAACGATCTCGAAATCTATCAATTTAATATTTTAGAGGTGTTCATAGTGGGATAACACGTTTATTTGTTCATAAGGGCTGAGTCTGCGTGCACGCATGTAAGCATTGTACTGTGATTCTCGTAAAAAGAGAGTCAACTCATAATGATAGTGCCATTCAATAAGCTTGATAATCATGAAGTGTCGATGACCAACGAGTTGTTATTTATTACTAGTTAAGTAAGTAAAATATAATGGATGTAATACACATTAGTAAAACTTAAGGTTTCATTAAATAATATGGTAGACAAACAAGTTTAAATAAAATCAAAACCTTTTATTCCAGTGTGTTTTGTGTGATTTCATCATTTAAGAGACATCAAATATATGATAAGATTTTTTATATTACATTTTTTAATATAAATATATACTAGCAAACTGTGTATTTATAAATAAAAATTATTGTGTTGTCCACCAACTTGGCACTTTTATCCTGCTTGTCATTACTCTTACCTCAAAGAAGCATACATAGGCAAAATATAACTATAAGCCCACCAACTATGCCACAAAAGTGAACCCATTGTAGACAGTTCGTTGCGTCCCAGAAAGAAAGTTATTATAGGATGCGTGGAGGTCAAACTTTCTCAACTTTGATTAGGTTTGTATAAAATACATGCAACATTATATCTTCAAATAATTTATTATGAAAGTATATTTAACAATCTATCTAACGATATTAATTATATATTATAAATATTAATATTCTTTTATATATAATTGGTCAAACTTAAAAAAAAATTGACTTCTCGAGAAGCGAGAACAACTTCTATTTTGGGACAGAGGGAGTACAAATGATTTTGTCTAATCAGTTTTTTTGAATGGAACAAACAAAAAAGTCTTACTATTATGACTCACTGATGAGTACACTATGCATCAGAAGTTGAGGCTGAATCCGATAGCCACTCATCCCTTTTCTGGGTTATGAGGGTGAAATTGATGATTGGATGCCTCCAATCAAGTGCTCCCTCCGTTCCTGCTTTGGCCATAATAACTGTCGGAGTGAAAATACCGAGAGTAAATTAATTAGTCTGCAGTTAAACGAAGCGACATGCATGCTTGCCAGCAGCGAAGCGTTGCATGCAACCGTGCTTTTTTCACCTACGCCAGCGATGCATGCATGCAGTTAATAGGGTGGCGCCAACTCTTCCCGGCTGACCGATAAACAGCATGTATTTGTTTGTCCGTGGCTTGTCGTAAACGATCATAAATTTTCAGTCAGAATAATATTTTTCTTTCACATAAACCAGCCAATAATACTTCTTCATGAACCAGCCAACCGAACAGGCTGAGAATTCGTGGCCGGAAGGCACGGCTGTTACTTGACATGCATGCAGTTAATACCTTTCTTGGTCTCTAGAACGAGGCTCGCTGCGCCAGATATATAGGAACAGACGGAGTACATAAGATTAGTAAGCGAGATAGGTGTCAGGTAGCGCTCGATGGTGTAAACATATGGGAATGCATCCAACGGTGCATGCACATGGGGCATATGCCCTTATGTGGGAATTGATAGATGGGGAAAAAGATGGATAATTTAATTTAGATGCAAATTCAAAGAGTTATTTTATATTGTTTTTCATAATGGTAGATATGGATAATTTAGATGTGAATTTACAGTTCTTTGTGTTACTTTTCATAACGGAAGATTTGGTTCTCAATAATGTTGAGTATTAAAAAAATGAAAATGCTTTTATATTTTGCTTACTTGTGTGGGAATCTAATGTATACAATTTATGTATTTTACAGCGAGCTTATGAGGATTAATACAGAGGAAGCCTTTAATCAGTATAAGTAGTGATGGTATACTTAATTTTGTTAAGAAAAGATAATTTCAATTTTGTTTTACAGAAATAAAACCTTTGGAAATAGAATATCTTTTAAAGGCGGATATCGTTTTTATATTAGGGAGAAGGGGATCCATATATGACACATCTTGCATGCATGTGATTGGTTGGAAGTTTGAAGAGAGCGGCACATGGTGGGTGCCAGGGCAGGATGGGGACGTGCGCATCGATAACGAGTTAACGACGTTCGTCTCCAAGATCTAGACAAAAAATAAATAAATAAGTAAATAATATTCCTGCGTACTACATCGTCAGTATTTTGTGTGTGGTACAGTGCGACATATATATACGCATTTGGTGAAACTACTATGCATCCAAAATGATTATATTTACTATTTCCGTAAAAAAAAAAAGAGTGCGACGAGGATTGAATGAAAAAACAAAGCGCGCGCATTACCGAAACCAAAAGTGAAGGTTGGCTCGATTAACGAATGAATCGACCCCGGGCGCGTCGCACGGAAGGGGGCGGTGCGGTTCCGTTCCATCCGTATGCTACGGAATTACGGACGTCGTCCCCGAGTCCCCCGACAGGACAAAAACAAAGGAGGACCACCGTCATGTGCCGGCCGGCCCTGGACCTGGACCTGGACCCGGACCCCTGCTAGCTCATGCATGTACGCAACGCACGGTACGTACTGCACCACACGTCCCTGCCTCTCGCTCGCTCACTCAGCTCAGCTGGCCTGGCCAGTGGCCACCAGCATATATGATTGATCAAGTGTCTCCGGACCGGACATTATTGCATGCCCCCGCATGCTGAAATCACTAATCAGTGGGCCACGCACATCATATTCATATCTGATAATAATGATATATATAGCTACTAGTATATTCCTTGATCGATCAGATCTCATACTACCCAACCTTTTGCTTTGCATGCAGGGCACATGTATGCTTGCTCCGTTTCAGCTGTTTGGAGCAATTAATCATGCACATTTGCGACCGGTGGAGCGAGTAATCAGCTGGGCAGCACTTGACTTGATGATCAGTTCGGTTGGGGACGGGGTCTATCAGGAGTCACATTTGTGGTACGGTCCAACTAACCTAGATTTTGATTCCATCCTGCACACCACTGCGCTTCTTCAATTCCATACCGGCCATTATTCAGAATCGCTCCTGTGTAATTAAGGGCATATTTGGATTACTATGCTTAATTATAATAATCGGCTAAAATAAACAAATTGTGATCCAAACAAGCTCTATGAGGTGGATTATTAAAATCAAAACACCATATCACAGTAATCCTATAATCCATCTTCGACCTGCTTTTTGTGATTATGAGTATTTTTCACTTCAACTAAGAATAATCCACCATATTAATCAAGGAAACCTAACACTCTGATTACTATATAAGTTCGTAATCCAGATTATAATAATTATATATATGTATAATCTACTCCATCCGTCCAATAAAAAGAGTCACTAGGGGACTCGTATTCTTAAGTTTGACTAGATTTATAGAAAATATTAGCAACATTTGTATCTCCAGATACGTTTATTATGAAAATATTTTCAAAGATCTATCTAACGATACTAATTATGTACCACAAATATTAACATTTTGTTATATATATTTGATCAAAGTTAAAGATAATTGACTTCTGAGAAAACGAAAATAACTCTTTTTATGGGACGGAGGGGGTAGGTTATAATAATCAAACTGTGATCCAAACGGACCCTAAGTCATCGATTGATCGCCCTTCTAGCATTGAAGCTGATCAGTGTGCACCTCCTCCTCCTCCCCCATTCCATCAAGATTGAAGGAGCAGTGAACGCTAAGGCGCCCTATATATAGGCTCGGTGTGAGGGTTTATATATCTATGTTTCCAAGATGCGGTATACTCCTAGTTTTAAAAATGGGACACAAAATAGTCTACATTGGGCAATCCCAATGTTATTCTTATCGTTAATGAGGGTGCCAGGTCAATAATTTGATGAAGTGGCAAGGAGATGAAAAGAGAGAGTAATCATTTCTCGTAGAGGAAATTGTTCTGACACTGTCCCGAGGTGCGGGGACACGACTCTTTTCACACTAGGGGAGTCTACTCGTTTCTAACGGAGAAAAATGTATGGGTCCACCTTGCTCACGTAGCATCTGCCATGCGTTGGAGCATCACCGCCGTGTGCTCTTGCCGTCATGCTGCACATCTAGCTACTCCCACTCTCACTCGCTAGCGCGCATGTTGCCCGCCCGTCGCACCACCGCATGCTCACCACCCTTTTCGTGGCCATGGTGGCACAAGGTTCTTGCCTGAGAAAGAAGGACGTGAGTAGTTGAAATGGATTGGCCACAGTTTGATCAAGGTCCAACCAACATGAAGAAATCATGGGTCGGAGCTAGAGTTTGGCGCGTAGTGTCTTACATCACTACCAGAGACGGTTTCTTTACCGAGTGTCCCAGACTTTGCCGAGTGTTTTTATCGGGCACTCGATAAATAGGTTGTTTACCGAGTGACAGAGAGAAAGCACTCGGCAAACAAATGATACTCGGTAAAAAGGTGGTTTGTCGAGTGCCGAACACTCGGCAAAGACCAGGTTTGTCGAGTGTCAAACAACAACACTCGGCAAAGGGCCGCCGCCGTTAACGGCCAGCAGCCGCCGTTAATCCTTTGCCGAGTGTCTTCTCCTGACACTCGGCAAAGAGGCTCCTTTGCCGAGTGTCATTTTTGACACTCGGCAAACCATTTTTTTTCACTTTTGACCTTCAAACTTTTTCTGCAGTACTCAAACAATACCTGGTACTTCATGTTCCAATGTGGCACATTTCTTGGACTTTTTCTATATTTCTTTAATTTATTTTATTTAATTGAATTTTCTTGGATAATTCAAATTATAACTGCTAGTCATTTGAATAATGAAAAAAATGGAAAAATGATATTCATGTTATTTAGTATAATGTGAGGTCGTATCCAGGAACAGACCACCAATTTCGAACATCTTGTTCACAAAACATGACCACGAACTTACGGTCGAGTTGTTTTTAAATTCTATAAAAAACAAACGAAGTTCGAAAATCATGAAACTTGTCAAGATGTCAAGATATCATATGTGGAGGCTGTGATAAAAAATTGAGAAGGTTTCGCGCAAGTTTTAAAATGAAATGACATTGTAAGGGGATCAATAAAAAATGCACACAAATAGGGGGAGCAAGCTCATAAACTTGTATGTTGTATTTGAATGTGCATTTCATATATTTGCTTGCATGGCACAAGTTTTAAATTTCAATATCCATGCTTGTGTGGTGTATGCTAGTTATATGCTTGAATGGTGAAATGAAAAACTAGCATGCATAGGCTAAAGTAACTAGACTTATGTTCTTTTTATGGAAACTAAACCCTTGCTTGTAATGTTGATCTCATAGGGGTATTCTAGTTTTTGTATATGTATAGTTACTAATGGTGCTAAGGATGGTATATTGGTGCACTCCGATTGGTATCATGCTTTAAAGGTCCATCTCTTATACCTTAGCATTATACGGTAGAAATTGTCTCCTATATTTCCTATCTAAGCATATGTGCAAGCTACAATCCAAACTCTTAGCACATATGTAGGGGGAGCAATTGCTACCATTTGGAGTTTATGAAACTTGTACATATTCTTTTACACATGGTAAATATGCTTGGGCAAGCAACGTGGATTCAATTAAATCTCAATTCATATCTTTGTGTAAGGGTTATCATCAATTACCAAAAAGGGGAAGATTGAAAGCTCTAGTTTGGTTTTAGTTAATTGATGAAACCCTAAGTGCTAACCTAGTTTATCAAAGTGATTATGAGATAGGTAGCACTACTCCAAGTGATGAAGCAATGGCGAAGATCATGACAATGGTGATGGCATGGTGATGATCAAATGCTTGAACTTGAAAAGAAGAAAGAGAAAAACAAAAGACTCAAGGCAAAGGTATAAATAGTAGGAGCCATTTTGTTTCGGTGATCAAGACACTTAGCGAGTGTGATCACATTTAGGTTAGATAGCTATACTATTAAGAGGGGTGAAACTCATATTGAAATGCGGCTATCAAAGTGCCAATAGATGCTCTAACTCATTGCATATACATTTAGGATCTAGTGGAGTGCTAACACCCTTAAAAATGCTTGTGAAAATATGCTAACACATATGCACAAGGTGATACACTTGATGGTTGGCACATTTAAGCAAGGGTGAAGATGTTAGAGGTGAAAAGGAGTTAGTCTTGCTGGTCACTGAGTGACCGGACGCTGGTCTCAGAGGGACCGGTGTCTCCGGTCAAGTGTGGCAGCGTAGACGTCAGCATCGGTCATCGATCGGATGCTAGGTCTTGGACTGACCGAATGCTGCGGTCCAACGTCCGGTCCTGTTGTCGGGCTACGCAGAAGAAAGTCACTATGAGACCGGACGCTGACAGGGTCTGGCCAAGCATGACCGGAAGCGTCCGGTCGAACAAATTCGTTTCTAGAACCTTACTAGAAATGACCGAACGCTGGAGGCTGAGCGTCCGGTCAGTTTGTGCGCTGCGTTCGGTCAACAGATGACCGTTGAAATCTGACGAACAGTATTTGAAGCAAGGGACACGTGGCGTGTATCACGTGATCGGACGCTGAGGGCCAGCGTCCGATCACTCCGCACTATGCCCAGTGAAGGGGTACAATAGCTCTATTTCGTTGGGGCTTCTATTTAAGCCCCATGGCCGGTTGAAGCTTAAACTCTTGGCCATTTGCATTGACATAGCAACCATGTGAGCTTAGCCAAAGCCCTCCGACTCATCTCTATCATTGATCCATCATCATTGTGAGATTGAGAGAGAATCCAAGTGCATTGCTTGAGTGATTGCATCTAGTGGCACTTGGCATTCGTGTTTTGCTATGGGATTCACTTGTTACTCTTGGTGGTTGCCGACACCTAGATGGCTTGGAGCAGCGAGGATCATTGAGCGGAGGTTGGTGATTGTCTCCGGCTCCGATCATGGTGATTGTGAGGGGTCTTGTGCCTTCCCCAGCGGAGAGCCGAAAGGTAACTCTAGTGGATTGCTCGTGTCATTGAGTTACCTCACTTGTGGGTAGGTTCTTGCGGTGTCCAATTGTGTGGACGAGGTTCGTGCAACACCTCTTAGCCGCTGAACCACCAGGTGTTGGTCAACACAACGGGGACTAGCGTGTCGGCAAGCACGTGAACCTCAGGAGAAAAATTGGTTGTCTCTTGCCCTTTGGTATTCTCTCGGTGATTGATTTAGTATTCATCTTGTGATAGGTTCACTCCTCTACATGGCGGTATAATTATCCTACTCACTCATTTATATTCTTACAAACTAGTTGTGGCAAGCTCTTTAGTATAATTATAATTGAGAGCTTGCTTTGTTATTTTAAGTTCATCTAGTGGAGCTCTTTAGAGTAGCAAGATTGAGAGCTCTTAGTGAGTAGTAACATTGCAAGTTATGTGCCTAGTAATCATTGCAACTAGAATTATTGGATAGGTGGCTTGCAACCCTTGTAGAGCTAGAGCAAGTTTGTATTTCGCTATTTATCATACTAATCAAATTACTCTAGTTGATTTGTAGTTTTTAAATGGGCTATTCACCCCCCTCTAGCCATATTAGGACCTTTCAAGTGGTATCAGAGCTGTGGTCACCGTTTGATTGAAGGCTTAACAACCTTGGTGTCAAATTATGGCTCAAGTTGTGTTCAACCATGTGGGGGGCAAACCACCGTTCTTTGATGGCACATGCTATAATTATTGGAAGAGAAAGATAAGGATGTATCTTGGTTCAATCAATGATCAAGTATGGGAGGTGACCGAGAATGACTATGCTATCATTGATCCCAATGACCCCACCAACCAAGACAAGACCAACAAGCAATGCAATACAATGGCTCTCAACACCATATATAATGCCATTGATTTCAAGGTGTTTGAGCAAATCAAGGATTGTGAAAGAGCAAATGAGGTGTGGAGGAGATTGGAGGAAACATATGAGGGCACACCGGCGGTGAAGAGTACTAAGTTGTACATTCTCAAGGATAAGTTGACAAACTTTAAGATGAAGAAAGATGAGAGCATTCTGGAAATGTTCTATCAGTTGCAAGTGATTGTAAATGACTTGAAGGCTTTGGGAGAGAAGATCAAGGATGATGATGTCTCTCATCGGTTCTTGATGTGCTTACCTCCTAGATTTGAGATGTTGAGATTGCTTATCATAAGAGGAGGATTAAAGGATATTACCCCTAACCAAGTACTAGGTGATGTCATGACCTAAGAGACATACCGTGTGGAAAGAGAAGATGATGATAAGGATGACAAGAAGGAAGAAGAAGAAAAGAAGAAGAAGGGTATAGCATTCAAGGCTAGCTCATCATCATTCAAGAACAAGGGCAAGTCCAAGAAAGAATCAAGTGATGATGATGATCTTAGTGATATTGATGATGAAGCTATGGCCCTCTTTGTACGTAAGATGGGAAAATTCATGAAGAAAAAGGGCTATGGTGCAAGAAAGAGAAGAGATCACACAAAAAGCAAAGAACATGTGAGAAGATGCTACAATTGCAAGAGTCCCAATCACATTGTAGCAAATTGTCCCTACAATAGTGACAATGATGAGGATGAGAAGAAGAAGCACAAGAAGGATAAGAAAGAAAAGAAGGAGAAGAAGAAGAGAATAACCTTCCAAAAGAAGAAGAAGGGTGGAGGTTATGTGGTCATTTGGAATAGTGATGGCTCTTCGGATAGTGATGACTCTAGTGATGATGGCAAGAAATCTATCAAGAAAGCACTAGCAAGCATCGCCATCAACAACAAGCCCTCCATCTTCGACACTCCTTCGACATGCCTCATGGCAAAACATACCAAGGTAAAATATGATGTGAGTGATGATAATGACTGTGAAAGTGATGCTTGTAGGAGTGATGATGATGATGAGGAGTACTCCAAGGAGGAGCTCATGGATATGTGTGAGCAAGTGCATACTTGCTTTGAGATGAAGAGAAAGAAGTGCAAGGAATTGAACAAGAAAGTCAAATTTTTTGAGCAATCTCTTGATGAGCTCAATGCCACTCATGAGAGGCTAATGGAAGCCCATGAAAAGCTTGGCAAAGCTCACTCTAAGCTTGAGAAAGCTCACTCCTCTCTCATCGAGCAAGTCAAAGAGAAAGCCAAGAAGGAGCAAGTGACTGTATCATGTGATGTGGGAGTAACATGTGATCTTATTGATGAATTTTTTTATAAGCCCATTATAGCTGCTCCCACTAACACTTCTTGTAGCACTACTACTTCTACTTCACCTTTGAGTGATGGTCTCACTTGTGATGCCTCATTAATGGTGGAAAATGAGACCCTCAAGAAGGAGGTGAATGAGCTCACTCGTGCCTTAGGCAATGCCTATGGTGGAGATGCCCGCTTGCTAAAGTGCTTGGGTAGCCAAAGGTTTTCTCTCAACAAAGAGGAATTAGGCTATACCCCCAAGAAAGATAAGGCGGCCTTTGTCACTCCCAAAGTTAACTTTGTAAAGGGCAATAGTCAGTTTTGCAATAGATGCAAGCAAGTTGGACATGTAGAGCAATATTGCAAGATTAATAAGAACAAGCTACCTATTATCCTCAATTAAATTTGATTCTTGCTACATGCTTGTTAAGGGTGCCAATGATGTGAAGGCTAAGTTCATTGGTACACCAATTGTGGGCCCAAAGAAGAAAGCCATTTGGATACCAAAGACCTTGGTAACTAACCTTCAAGGACCCAAGCAAGTTTGGGTACCTAAAAAGAATTGATCTTCTTTTATAGGTCAATTATAAAGCCAGAGGAAGGCATTGGGTGTTTGATAGCGGGTGCACACAACACATGACTGGTGATCCAAGAATGTTCAATTCAATCAATGAAAATAAGAGCAATGGGATTGATAATATCATATTTGGTGACAATGGCAAGGACAAGGTCAAAGGGCTTGGTAAGATTGTAATATCCAATGACTTGAGCATTTCCAGTGTGCTACTAGTAGAGAGCTTGAACTTCAACCTTTTGTCGGTAGCTCAATTGTGTGATCTTGGTTTCAAGTGCATATTTGGTGTGGATGATGTAGAGATTATAAGTGTAGATGGCTCTAACTTGATATTCAAAGGATTTAGATATGAAAATCTATACTTGGTTGATTTCAATGCTAGAGAAGCTCAATTGACAACATGTTTGATCACTAAGTCTAGCATGGGTTGGTTATGGCATAGAAGGCTTGGTCATGTTGGAATGAAACAATTGAACAAGTTGATTAAGCATGACTTAGTTAGAGGCTTAAAAGATGTCATATTTGAAAAGGATAAACTATGTAGTGCATGTCAAGCTAGAAAGCAAGTTGGTAACACACATCCTAAGAAGAGCATGATGAGCACATCTAAGGCATTTGAATTGATGCACATGGACTTGTTTGGACCAATCACATACACTAGCATTGGTGGAAACAAATATAGATTTATAATTGTGGATGATTTCACTAGATACACATGGGTATTCTTTCTTGTTGACAAGAGTGATGTGTTTGCAACATTCAAATCATTTGTCAAGGGCATTCATAATGAGTTTGAAACAACCACCAAGAAAGTTAGAAGTGACAATGATAGTGAATTCAAGAACACTAGAATTGATGAGTTGTGTGATGAATTTGGAATTAGACATCAATTCTTGGCCAAGTACACTCCTCAATCAAACGACTTAGTTGAAAGGAAGAATAGAACTTTGATTGACATGGCAAGATCAATGTTGAGTGAGTACAATGTGAGTCATTCATTTTGGGCTGAAGTAATCAACACGGCTTGCTATTATAGCAACCGACTCTATTATCACTCCATGATGGAGAAGACACCTTATGAGCTTTTGAATGGAAGAAAGCCCAACATAGCATACTTTCAGGTTTTTTTGTTGTAAATGCTATATATTGAAGAAAGGCACTAGATTGAGTAAGTTTAAAAAGAAATGTGATAAAGGTTTCTTGCTTGGTTACTCCACTACGAGCAAGGCTTATAGAGTTTGGAATTTGGCTAGTGGTACTCTTAAGAAGGTTCATGATGTGGAGTTTGATGAAACAAATGGTTCCCAAGAGAAAGATGAGAATCTAGATGATGTAAGAGGCACTCAATTGGTCAATGCAATGAAGAACATGGACATTAGTGATATAAGGCCTAGAGAGGTGATTGATGTTGAAGATGACAAGAATCAAGTGCTCTCTAACTCAAATGTGCAAGCTAGTGGTTCTCATGATCAAATTCAAGCAAGAACTAGTGATGCCAAAGTGCAAGATCAACAAGTGGCTAGTTTATCATCTCAACCAAGTGATCTATCAAATGTAAGCAATCAAGTGCAAGTGCTTCAACCAACCAATGTTGTAAGAGATCATCCCTTGGACACTATCATTAGTGACATTTCAAGAGGTGTGCAAACTAGATCAAGATTTGCTTTATTTTGTGAGCATTTCTCATTTGTGTCATCCATTGAACCTAAGAAGATAGATGAAACTTTGAAGGATGTTGATTGGGTCAATGCTATGCATGAAGAGCTAAACAACTTTACAAGAAACCAAGTATGAGAGTTAGTTGAGAGGCCTAAGTGAAAGGTCCTTGTTTAGTTTTGGTAATTGAGTGACAACTTAGGTGGACTAATTGTGTTTATGCGAGATACACAGGTGATTAGTCCATAGATACATGTGTACGAGCAACATATGCCATGAAGGTGAAAATGGCTTAGAGATGTTGCAAAGCTCACACATGTGATGATGAAGGAGCTCATTACACATGAGACATGACATTGAGTCATGTGATCAAGGTGGAGAAGATCAAGACAAGACTTGGCTTGATGGACCGGTTGCAAGCGTGAAGGGCAAGTCGGAGGCCTTGGAGCGATGGACCGCGTGGTGGTGAAGCTTGAGCAAGACATGACACCGATGGATGAAGGCAATGGTGAAAAACAAGTGAAGTCAAGATCGATGAACCAATATGATCACATGATGATATGAAGTGTATCATATCATTATTGATCATGTTGGTGCATGTGTTGCATCGACATTGGAGAAGATGGAATGGAATGCGCAAGGCAAAGGTATAACCTAGGGCATTTCATTTCACCGGTCATAGATGTGTAGAGAAGTTTGTGACCGGGTTTAGGATAGATGGCCATACTATCAAGAGGGGCAAACTTATTTACATATCGGTCATCTATGTGCCACTTGAGTGATCTAACTTTGCATCGTCGCTAGGATTGAGTGGCATGACAAGTTGAGTGGCTAACATCCTTTGGGAAATGATTGTGAAAAGCTAACACACATACACATGGTGGTGTACACTTGGTGGTGTTGGCACATTTACAAAGAAGATGAAGTTGGAGTTGATGTGGATCAACTCGGTGAAGAAACGGAGATGAGAAAGGTCCCACAGAGTGGACCGGACTCTGGTCACACAGTGACCGGACGCTAAGGCTCAATGTCTGATCAGTGGTGGCAGAGAGCATGCAGCGTCGATCTATCGACCGGACGCTAGCTCTAGAAGTGACTGGGCGCTGGCTGTGAGCATCTGGTCAAGATGACATATGGTGACACAGGTAGAGCAGAGAAGCTGCGAGTGACCGGACGCTGGTGCTGCGTCCGATCGTGTTCGACCGGACGTGTCCGGTCATGTCTGGTACCTTACTAGAAATGACCGGATGCTGGAGGCTCAGAGTCCAGTCAGTTGTTGCTGCTGTGTCTGGTCATCAGATGACCGTTGAGATCGGGTGAACAATGTTTGAAGGAGGGGACACGTGGCGTGCATCGCACGACCGGACGCTGAGATCCAGCGTCCGGTCGATCTGACCGGAGCGTCCGGTCGTCCCAAGTTTTGTCCAGTGAAGGGGTAACGGCTCTATTTACCCATGGGGTTATAAATAGAAGCCATGGTCAGCCTTGGGCCAGTAGCAGAGCACACTAGAGCCTGGGTGGCTTGTGTAGTAGTGCTTGGGAGCCCTCCATCTCACACATACTTGATAGTGATCATCCGATTGTGTGAGTGAGCGATTCTAGTGCGATTGCATCATGAGGTTGCATCGAGTGGCACTAGGTGATCGAGTTGCAAGCTGGTGGTGCTTGTTACTCTTGGAGGTTGCCACCTCCTAGATGGCTTAGTGGTGGTCTCCGTCGAAGCCCGCAAGAAGCTTGTGCGGCGCTCTAGAGAAGTGCTTTGTGAGGGGCATTGTGCTCGCCCCGTGGGAGCCGCGAAGAGCAACTTTAGTAAAGCGTGTCACTGAGCTACCCTCACTTCTAGGGCAGGTTCTTGTGGCGCCCGATGTGCGGGCTTGGTGGGTGATGCCAATTAGCCGCCGAACCACCAAGTGAGCAGTCGACACAATGGGGACTAGCATGTTGGCAAACACGTGAACCTTGGGAGAAAAATCATCATGTCAACCTTGTTCTTCCCGTTGGTTTGCATCCCTGTTACATAAGCTTGCAACTACTTTCATATACATTGAGCTTGTGTTGTTGCTTTCATAATCAGTTAGCTTGTGTAGCTTACTAGTTACTTCTTGCTAGTGTAGCATAGAAGTAGCTCCCTTGCGTGGCTAATTTGGTTTATGTAACCTTGTTAGTCACATTGCTTAGTTTGTGTAGCTAAGTAATTGCGCTCTCTAATTTAGCATTGGTTGCCTTGTTATTGAGCATTGCTAGTGAGCTTAGGTGGCTTTGTGCTTTTGCTTACTAGCATGTGTAGGAGCTCCCTTGTTGCTTAAAGTACTAGTGGCATAGGTTTATGTGACCTTGCTCCTAGAATTGTTTAGGAGAGCTCTAGCTAGCCCTGCACCTTAGTTGCTTAATTAGTATCTTTGGAAGGTTCTAGAGAACATAGATAGAGGGTGTAGTCTTGGCTAGACCGATAGTTTTAATTCTGCACTTGTTTCGGTTAGCCGACGCGATTAATTTTAAAAAGGACTATTCACCCCCCCTCCTCTAGTCGCCATCTCAACCCTTTCAATTGGTATTAGAGCCCGGTCTCTCATTTGTGGTCTTCACCGACCCGAGAGGATGGCAAACTTTGGGCTAGAAGTTGTTTGTAACACACACATTTTTGATGGCACACACTATGCATGGTGGAAACGTCATATGCTTGATCATTTCCACGAATTGGGTCCTAAGGCATGGTGGATCATAGTTGTTGGTTTTTCTCGTGATGCCTTGGATAAGGATAACCTCACCCAAGCACAAGAGGATTGCTTATAACTTGATCATCGTGCACTTTATTATCTAACGTGTGCTATACATGATGATATTTTTAGACATGTGTGGGACTTGGAGAGTGCTCATGATATGTGGCTAGCACTCCAAGCCTTTTACGGTGACTCCTCCACATGGGATGATGGTAAATACAAGAAGGAGGATGAACCAAATAAGGAGGCGCATGAGTGTGTTGAGCATAACCACAATTTGGTAATTATGGAAGATTGCTCTACCTCATGGTCAAGTGATGATGGTGATCGATCCACTATAAGTTCACTTGACAAAGTTGATGATGACGCCACAAGTGTTGCAAGTGATGATGCTACCCCATGCACACTTGATGGTGATGATGGTTCATGCTCAAGCCATGATGAAAATGCCACTACAAGCTCTCCAACTACATCACCACATTGCTTCATGTCACAAGGTGACACCAAGATATCAAATGATAATGTGGTTGATCATGTTGATTCATATGATGAGCTTGTTAGTAGACTTGCTAGCATGACCATGTCTTTAGAAAATGAGAAAGCTAAAACATTGAAATTAGAAAATGAAAACTTATTTCTAAAGAACTCTTGTGAAGAACATAAAAAATTACTTGATGCTTATAAATCTTCACTTGATGAGCTAAAATTGAATCATGAGACACTACTTGCATCTCATGATGAATTATTAGAACAACATGCTTCTCTTATTAAAGTGTTTACAAAGAAACTAAAAAATAATGAGAGCTCATCACATGGATCAAATAATAAATTGCAAAACATTGCTAACCCTTATGATGTAGGCAAGAAGTATGTATCCACCTCTTGTGATGATTTATTAGATATGCCATGCTCTTCACATATAGATGCTTGTTCTAATTCTATGTCTTGTGAGACTAACATTTTGAAGGAGAACAATGAGCTAAATGAACAAGTGAAGAAATTGAGCAACAAGTTAGAGAGGTGCTACAACTCTCAAGTCACCTTTGAGCATATGTTGAAGACTCAAAGAAACTTTGGTGACAAGAGTGGAGTCGGCTTCAAGACTAACAAAGTCAATCATCAAGAAAGCCGCAATGACACAAGTGGCATTGGCTTCAATAAGAGCAAGATCAAGGGCAAAAGATGGGGCAAGAGAAGATATGAAAGAGAGATGAAGAAGCAAGAACAAGAGAAGCTCTCTCATTTCATGTGCTTCAAGTGCCATGAAGTGGGACATCTTGCAAATGGTTGCCCCAATAAAGAAAAACTCAAGTTGAAGAAAGAAGAAGAGAGGCTAAAGCATGTCAAGTGCTTCAAGTGCCACACTTGGGGTCATCTTACCTCAATATGCCCAACCAAGCAATTGGTGAAGCAACTAGAAGAGCCTCAACCAAAGCCACAAGTTGAGCAAGAGAAGACACCCCAAGAGTAAATCAAGATCAACCATGAAGATGGTAGTGATTTGATGATAAAGAAAAAGAAAACAAGAAGGGGTGGAAAGGCAAGACATCCAATGCAAACTCAAGATGCCAAGATGATGAGCAAGAATGAAGATGAGAAGAAAGTCTATGCTCACATCAAGTGCTTCAAGTGTGGAAGTATGAGACACTTTGCCTCTAAGTATCCTACCAAGCTTGAGAAGAAGGCTCAAGCAATCCATGAGAGGCAAGGCAATGAGAAGCACCACATTAGCAAGGAAGAAAAGGCTCAAGCAAAGAGAAAGTGTTACTCATGCCAAAAAAAGGGGACACATGGCACATTTATATCCCCTAGGTAAAATTTCTAAGCCTATTTCAATTGTTGATGATAATATGCTTAGAAAGAATGACAATGGTATCTCATTAGCTGCAATTGTAAAACATTCCGCTACTCATAATAGGGTTTTGCCTAAGTATGTTGCTCCTAACTTGAGAGGACCCAAATTAGTTTGGGTACCATCAAAAAGTGGATGAATGATTGTAGGTACCATTGGCATTGAAGACTTGATTCAATTGATTTTATATTGATCATTATATGTTGAGTCAAGACATTGAAGCTTAGTGCATATCCAACCCAATGCTAAGTGAAAATTGAGTGAAGTCCAAATGTGCTACAACATACAAGTGTCAATATTCAAGTTGTGGTGATTTATTGGATTATTTGATGGCTTGCAAATATTTGAATTAAAGTTTGCTAAATGGATGATCATGAGTTAACCAAGGTATATCTCTTGTTGATCATTTCATTTGGGTGCATATAAGTTGATTGAATTGGATAAATATGCGAAGTTGCTTGCTATAAGATGTTTGAATGGATAAATGATTAGTAATCAAGTTTGGATTGATTTGTGTTGGATAAATTCATGAGATGACTTTTAGTAAGTGGTTTAAATGGATGTATGTCTTATGAAAGTATTCAAATAAGTTAGTTTCAAGTTTAATTCATATTTGATGAAGTATAGCTCAAGTGTTGAAATCTGTCCTAAAATTGAAAATCTGAGCTAGATGGGATCTTGACCATGTTTGAGTAATCAAAATCTATTGGATTGGCATAAAAATTGGTGTACATGCTCTAGACTTATGGTATAATATGCTGTAGAAATTTCATGTAAATTGGATAAGAAATACTTCGGTTTTAGAGTGGTTCGTGTCAGCTATAGTGCAGCAGTTTTCAGCATATAGCAGTGGTGGAAGAATTGAAACCTGGTAGCAAAATAAAAGTCAAATGAAGCTCAAATTTTTACAGATGCTAGATAACTTAGTAAAGAACATCTCCACCAAATTTTGTGGTATTTGGATTTATACTTTGGAAAATATGCCCATTCCTTTGAAGGGTACAAAATCTGTCAGAAAAGTGACAAAGGTTGGATTGATCTAGAGTCACTTTGATTGAAAGGTCCTCAAGTTGGAAACATGTTTACAAGTGTTTGAGGTACCTAAATTTGGTTTTGAGATGATCTAGAAGCATGACAAGCAAAGAGTACAAGGCTATTTGATTATGGAGTGTACTTTGCACACATTCGGTACTCAAATTAAAAGATCAAGATCAAACTCAAGGTGAAGTTGAAGTTTAAGTTCTAGTGACTATTGGAAATCATTTAGTAGAAAGAAAATGACTTAAATAAGAAGAAAGAAAAGGACTTAAAGAAGGAATCAAGGTTACTCACCAAGTTAAGTCCATCACTTGGATCAATCAATCATGTCATTTCAAGTGAGTATCAAGAATGATTCTTGGAGAGAGATCACTTCTCCCTAGTGTAGGGGCTTGCCGCCTATGTGTAGGTGAACCAAGTGTGGTACTTAGAAGGCTAACATAGAAGTGGTGATCCGAGGAACATTTGAGATGCTTAGTTGAAGCAATCAAAACGGTTGATCAAGAAAAGCAAGCAACACCCAAAAGAGAGCTAGTCATGATATGTCAAGTGGTATTCTCAAATTGATGCTCTCATGCAAGCAAAGATCAAAAGATAAAGCAAGCCAACCACAACAAGAAAGTGCACTTGATCATAAGTGGTATTTATTTCATATGGGTGAAGAATAAAATTCAACATGGTATCTATTGGTCTTCACCAAGCTTATAATTGGACTTCACATTGCTATTGGAGTAATGAATTAGAATCTATGTGACTATCCTCTACTCTAACATAGCAAAGGTATTATTGTAATGTGCATGATCATTTCATCCCTTACTAGTATGCGGTTAGTGTATATAGTACATGCTTCATAGGATCATGCATAACAAATAAAATGCTTAAATTCATAGCCTACCACTATTGTTTGAATGATTACTTGATCTAGTGGTTAGTACATGAATTTGTTCATGAGCTAGTGAACCCAAGTACTTGACTCAATTTGGATTGCTAACAAGTGACAAGTACAACATTGGCAAGATAACCCTTGCAAGAGGTGTGAAGAAGCTTGTCATTGGTTCAAACCGGACTTAAAAGCTTAGGCAAATCAATTTAGTTCAAGTCAATCATAGAAGCTCATGATAGTGATAAGAGTACAAGCACAAGACAATAATGCAAATGGATATCTAGTTTGTTTATTTCAAATAGTATCTAGACTCAAGTATTTCATCAAGAATCTGCAAGTTATGTCTAGATCAACTCACAAGTGATATCCTATAAGTGGTACTCATGAAGATAGCAAATGTTTAAGAAGTGTTTTTTATTGATAAATCCAACAAGTGGTTCCATACTAGAAGATTCTTTCAAGTGATATCACATCTACACATAACATCAATCATGCAAGAAAATGGTTCCACAAGTGATCCTCAACTTTAAGTGATCATCAAATGAAAAATGCATCCCTCAACTACAAGAGCTCAAGTGTATCAATTGGATGACCCATGCTATCACAAAGGGGAGTTGTCACACAAATTGATAACAAGATCAAAGAATCTAAGTGTGGTATCTCAAGAAGCCCTACACAAGATACAAGGGGTACAAGTTACAAGTGGTATCTACAAGTGGTGTCATTCCAACAAACAAGTGATGTCCATAAAAAATGCAAGATTCAAGCATCAACCATCTACCCCAAATGCATACCCTTGCATCAATGAGAAACTCACCTTTTATGGAAATTGATGACAAAGGGGGAGAGATTGTTCAAACATATGAAAGCTTTTATAAGGGGGAGAGATAAATTGTGTAAGGAGAGATAAGATATGAAAGCTTAAGAGGTTGGACATGGACATGGACAAAGAGGGAGCAACATTGAAGAAAAGAGATGGATCAAAATTTCTTGAACAAGAGAAGCACACAAGTAGGGGGAGCAAGCTCATGAACTTTGATTGATTGCATTTGATATGTGCATATTCATGTGCTTGCTTGGATTGCATAAATTCTTAAATTCAATATGCATACATGTGTGTTGTATGCTAGTTGTAGAACTTGAATGATGATTTGATAACTAGCATGCATAGGATGATAGCTAGACACTTGGTATGCTTTACAAGTAATGCTAGTACCTTGCTTTTAATGTTGATCTCACGAGGTATCTAGTGATTTTATTTTCAAGTAACATCTAGCTAACCATGGTGCTAAGGATGAACTTAAAGGTACAACTCCGATTGGTACACACTTCAAAGGTTTATTCTATATACCTTAGCATCATTCGGTAGTAATTACTCTTCCACATTTTTAATCTATGCATATGTGCGAACTTCAAAACAAACACTCTAGCACATATGTAGGGGGAGCTAATACTACCATTTCGGGTTTGTGGTACTTGTCCAAAATCATTTACACATGGTAAAATTGCTTAGGCAAGCAACATGAATCCAAAAGAGCTTATTTTTATATCTTTGAAGAGTTGTCATCAATTACCAAAAAGGGGAAGATTGAAAGGTCCTTGTTTGGTTTTGGTAATTGAGTAACAACTTAGGTAGACTAATTGTGTTTATGTGAGATACACAGGTGATTAGTCCATAGGTACATGTGTATGAGCAACATATGCCATGAAGGTGAAAATGGCTTGGAGATGTTGCAAAGCTCACACATGTGATGATGAAGGAGCTCATTGCACATGAGACATGACATTGAGTCATGTGATCAAGGTAGAGAAGATCAAGACAAGACTTGGCTTGATGGACCGGTTGCAAGCGTGAAGGGCAAGTCGGAGGCCTTGGAGCGATGGACCGCGTGGCGGTGAAGCTTGAGCAAGACTTGACGCCGATGGATGAAGGCAATGGTGAAAAGCAAGTGAAGTCAATATCGATAAACCAATATGATCATATGATGATATGAAGTATATCATATCATTATTGATCGTGTTGGTGCATGTGTTGCATCGACATTGGAGGAGATGGAATGGAATGCGCAAGGCAAAGGTATAACCTAGGGCATTTCATTTCACCGGTCATAGGTGTGTAGAGAAGTTTGTGACCGGGTTTAGGATAGATGGCCGTACTATCAAGAGGGGCAAACTTGTTTGCATATCGGTCATCTATGTGCCACTCGAGTGATCTAACTTTGCATCGTCGCTAGGATTGAGTGGCGTGACAAGTTGAGTGGCTAACATCCTTTGGGAAATGATTGTGAAAAGCTAACACACATACACATGGTGGTGTACACTTGGTGGTGTTGGCATATTTACAAAAGAGATGAAGTTGGAGTTGATGTGGATCAACTCGGTGAAGAAACGGAGATGAGAAAGGTCCCACAGAGTGGATCGGACGCTGAGGCTCAGCGTCCAGTCAATGGTGGCAGAGAGCATGCAGCATCGATCTATCAATCGAACGCTGGCTCTAGAAGTGATTGGACGCTGGATGTGAGTGTCCGGTCAAGATGATGTATGGTGACATAGGCAGAGCAGAGAAGCTGCGAGTGACCGAACGCTGGTGCTACGTCCGATCGTGTTCGACCGGACACGTCCGGTCATGTCCGTTACCTTACTAGAAATGACCGAACACTGGAGGCTCAGAGTCTGATCAGTTATTGCTGCTGCGTCCGGTCATCAGATGACCATTGAGATTGGGTGAACAGCATTTGAAGGAGGGGACACGTGGCATGCATCGCACGACCGGATGCTGAGGTCTAGCGTCCGGTCGATCTGACCAGAGCATTCGGTCATCCTGAGTTTTGCCCAATGAAGGGGTAATGGCTCTATTTACCCGTGGGATTATAAATAGAAGCCATGGTCGGCCTTGGGCCGGTAGCAGAGCACACTAGAGCCTTGGTGGCTTGTGTAGTAGTGCTTGGGAGCCCTCCATCTCACACATACTTGATAGTGATCATCTGATTGTGTGAGTCAGCGATTCAAGTGTGATTGCATCGTGAGGTTGCATCGAGTGACACTAGGTGATTGAGTTGCAAGCCGGTGGTGTTTGTTACTCTTGGAGGTTGCCACCTCCTAGATGGCTTGGTGGTGGTCTCTGTCGAAGCCCGCAAGAAGCTTGTGCGGTGCTCCGGAGAAGTGCTTTGTGAGGGGCATTGTGCTCGCCTCGCGGGAGCCACGAAGAGCAACTTTAGTAAAGCGTGTCATTGAGCTACCCTCACTTCCGGGGTAGGTTCTTGCGGCACCCGACGTGCAGGCTTGGCGGGTGATGCCAATTAGCCGCCGAACCACCAAGTGAGCGGTCGACACAACAGGGACTAGCATGTTGGCAAACATGTAAACCTTGGGAGAAAAATCATTGTGTCAACCTTGTTCTTCCCGTTGGTTTGCATCCCCGTTACACAAGCTTGCAATTACTTTCATATACATTGAGCTTGTGTTGTTGCTTTCATAATTAGTTAGCTTGTGTAGCTTACTAGTTACCTTCTTGCTAGTGTAGCATAGAAGTAGCTCCCTTACATGGCTAATTTAGTTTGTGTAACCTTGTTAGTCACATTGCTTAGTTTGTGTAGCTAAATAATTGCGCTCTCTAATTTGGCATTGGTTGCCTTGTTATTGAGCATTGCTAGTGGCTTTGTGCTTTTGCTTACTAGCATGTGTAGGAGCTCCCTTATTGCTTAAAGTACTAGTGGCATAGGTTTGTGTGACCTTGCTCCTAGAATTGGTTAGGAGAGCTCTAGCTAGCCCTGCACCTTAGTTGCTTAATTAGTATCTTTGGAAGGTGCTAGAGAACATAGATAGAGGGGTGTAGTCTTGGCTAGACCGATAGTTTTAATTCTGCACTTGTTTCGGTTAGCCGACGCGATTAATTTTAAAAAGGACTATTCACCCCCCTCCTCTAGTCGCCATCTCGACCCTTTCACTAAGGCTCATAATGTGATTGGAACCAAGTGGGTCTTTCGGAACAAGCAAGATCAAGATGGGATAGTAATATGGAACAAAACAAGATTAGTGGCTCAAGGTTACACTCAAGTTAAAGGTCTTAACTTTGGAGAAACATATGCCCCGGTTGTAAGATTGGAAGCAATTAGGATCTTGTTAGCCTATGCTTATGCCCACAACATCAAGTTGTACCAAATGGATGTGAAGAGTGTATTTCTCAATGGGTACATCAATGGGCTTATGTATGTTGAGCAACCTCCCAGTTTCGAAGATGAGAAAAAACTCAACCATGTTTACAAGTTGAGAAAGGCTTTGTATGGATTAAAACAAGCACCTAGAGTATGGTATGAGAGATTGAGGGATTTCCTACTCTCTAAGGGATTCAAGATGGAAAAGGTTGACACCACTCTCTTCACCAAGAAGCTTGGAAATGACTTGTTTGTAATGCAAATCTATGTTGATGATATCATATTTGGGTCAACAAATCAAGATTTTTGTGAGGAGTTTGGCAAGATGATGGCAAGTGAGTTAAGATATCTATGATTGGAGAGCTTAGCTACTTCCTTGGTCTTCAAATCAAGCAAATTAAAAATGGCACATTTGTGAGTCAAGGCAAGTATATCAAGGACATGCTCAAGAAGTTTGGAATGGATGATAGTAAAGCTATTAGTACACCAATGGGGACAAGTGAAAGCTTGGATAGTGATGGTAGTGGCAACATGGTGGATCAAAAGATGTATCGGTCTATGATTGGAAGCCTACTCTATGTGACCGCATCAAGGCCGGATGTGATGTTTAGTGTATGCATGTGTGCTAGATTCCAAGCCTCTGAAAGGTCCTAATGGCTAGAGGGGGGTGAATAGCCTAATAAAAATTTCTACAACAACACTTAACCAAATGGTTAGACAATTATGAGGCGAAGCGAGTGTTGCGCTAGCTTACTCAAAATGCAAGCCACCTACCACAATTCTAGTTTAGATAGTGTCAATTCACACAAGAGCGATGACACTACCCTATGTTAGTGTGCTCTCAAAGGCTAACTAAAGAGCCACACCAACCAAGCATGCAAGCTCTCACAACTAGCTACACTAAAGAGCTTGTCAACTAGTTTGCGGTAAAGTAAAGAGAGTGATCAAGAGGGTTATACCGCCGTGTAGATGAATGAACCAATCAATCACGAAGATGAATAACAACGATGACCAATCACCTCGGAATCAATGATGAAGACAATGATTTTTTACCGAGGTTCACTTGCTTGCCGGCAAGCTAGTCCTCGTTGTGGCGATTCACTCACTTGGAGGTTCACGCGCTAATTGGCTTCACACGCCAAACCCTCAATAGGGTGCCGCACAACCAACACAAGATGAGGATCACACAAGCCACGAGCAATCCACTAGAGTACCTTTTGGCGCTCCGCCGGGAAAAGGTCAAGAACCCCTCACAATCACCACGATCGGAGCCGGAGACAATCACCACCTCCGCTCGACGATCCTTGCTGCTCCAAGCCATCTAGGTGGCGGCAACCACCAAGAGTAATAAGCGAAATCCACAGCGAACCACGATCACTAAGTGCCTCTAGATGCAATCACTCAAGCAATGCACTTGGATCACTCCCAATCTCACTATGATGATGAATCAATGATGTAGATGAGTGGGAGGGCTTTGGCTTAGCTCACAAGGTTGCTATGTTAATGAAAATGGCCAAAGATATGAGCCACAGCCGGCCATGGGGCTATAAATAGAGCCCCCATCAAATAGAGCCGTTATACCCCTTCACTGGGCAAAATGCGCTCTGACCGGACGCTCCGGTCATACTGACCGGACGCTGGCCCTCAGCGTCCGGTCGCCCGATGGACGCCACGCGTCATCAGCTTCAAACGCTGTTCGTCAGATTCCAACAGCTACGAAGCTGACCAGACGCTCCGATCAAAACTGACCGGACGCTGAAGCCCCAGCGTCCGGTCGTTTCTAGTAAGCTCCCCGAGGCATGTTTTTTCGACCGGACGCGTCTGGTCCACCTTGACCGGACGCAGCCAGCGTCCGGTGCTCAACCCTAGCCTACTGTGCCGTCTAACAGCTCGACTGGACGCAGCCTTTCAGCGTCCGATCGCTGAGTGACCCAGCGTCCGGTCAGTAGACCGACGCCAGCATCATTTTGACCAACTCCATTTCAACTCTAACTTCTTCACCCTTGCCCAAATGTGCCAATCACCAAGAATTTTGCATCCGGCGCAATAGAAAATAGACATTTCATTTTCCCGAAAGCGCCGAATCCCGCCTCGCAAGCTCAGCGGGAGGGAGAGAGGGACCCAAACCCATCTCAACCCTACAACCACCTTGTGCACATGTGTTAGCATATTTTCACAAATATTATCAAGGGTGTTAGCACTCCACTAGATCCTAAATGCATATGCAATAAGTTAGAGCATCTAGTGGCACTTTGATAACCGCATTCCGATACGAGTTTCACCCCTCTTAATAGTACGGCTATCAAACATAAATGTGATCACACTCTCTAAGTGTCTTGATCACCAAAACAAAATAGCTCCTATAAGTTATACCTTTGCCTTGAGCTTTTTGTTTTTCTCTTTCTTCTCTTCAAGTTTAAGCCCTTGATCATCTCCATGCTATCACCATTGTCATGTTATGATCTTCATTAGCTTCTTCTACTTGAAGTGTGCTACCTATGTCATGATCACTTGATAAACTAGGTTAGCACTTAGGGTTTCATCAATTCACCAAAACCAAACTAGAGCTTTCAGCCTCACCAAGAGAAAGTCATTCGAAAGCAACAAAAAGAATATTGAGGTACTTGAAGCATATACAAAATGTTGAATTGTGGTATCCCAAAGGAGCAAGGTTTGAGTTGATTGGATATTTGGACTCTGATTATACGAGATGCAAAGTTGAGAGAAAGAGCACATCGGGCACATATCAACTATTGGGAAGATCACTTGTGTCTTGGTCATCAAAGAAGCAAAATAGTGTAGCACTTTTAATTACCGAAGTGGAGTACATTTCAGTGGGTAGTTGTTGTGCTCAATTACTTTAGAAAAAGGCTACTTTGAGTGACTTTGGAATTAAATTCAAGCAAGTGCCATTGCTATGTGACAATGAGAGTGCCGTAAAGCTCACCAACAACCCGGTTCAACATTCAAGAACAAAGCATATTGATGTCCGCCATCATTTCATAAGAGATCATCAACAAAAAGGGGACATTTGCATTGAGAGTGTGGGCACCGAAGATCAACTTGCCGATATCTTCACCAAGCCACTTGATGAAAAGAGGTTTTGCAAGCTAAGGAATGAATTGAACATACTTGACTTCTTCAATATGTGTTGATGCACCCCCTCACTTATATGACATGCCTCTCCTTCGAGCAAAACAAGGTAAAGTTGATTGACATGTCATCCATCCATTGCTAAGGACTTGTTTAGTGCATCTAGTCATTCTTATCATGTCCTAGGCTAATTCATTAAAATTAAATAAATTTGATGTTTGTATGGTACCACTATTGCTTGTATGTTTGAAATGATCTAGTGGTAGCATATGACATGTTTGTGGGCTTGTAAACCTAGTTTTTGATCTAGAAAATAAGCTATAAGTGTTTAACTCAACATGGTACAAGATAACCCTTATTTAGAGGTGTGAAGAAGCTTGTCCTTGGATCAAACCGAGTTAAATATCTTTTGCAAGTAATCTAGATTGAACCAAATTGAGAAAATGATCCTCATTTCACATGATTTCACCTCAACCTATCTATAATTTGAGCTCACCTTTTGTGCTAATTGTTGACAAAGGGGGAGAGAAATTCACAAAGATAGTAAGATAGGAGGAGCAAACAAATGAAATGACATTGTAAGGGGATCAATAAAAAATGCACACAAGTAGGGGGAGCAAGCTCATAAACTTGTATGTTGTATTTGAATGTGCATTTCATATATTTGCTTGCATGACACAAGTTTTAAATTTCAATATCCATGCTTGTGTGGTGTATGCTAGTTATATGCTTGAATGGTGAAATGAAAAACTAGCATGCATAGGCTAAAGTAACTAGACTTATGTCCTTTTTATGGAAACTAGACCCTTGCTTGTAATGTTGATCTCATAGGGGTATTCTAGTTTTTATGTATGTATAGTTACTAATGGTGCTAAGGATGGTATATTGGTGTACTTTGATTGGTATCACGCTTCAAAGGTCCATCTCTTATACCTTAGCATTATACGATAGAAATTGTCTCCTGTATTTCCTATCTAAGCATATGTGCAAGCTACAATCCAAACTCTTAGTCCTGCTGGAGGTACCCCAACCTCAGTCAAATCTACAACAATCTTCAGGGCCTTATGTACCTTGTCATACTCAAAGGTTTGCTACCATTTGGAGTTTATGAAACTTGTCCATATTCTTTTACACATGGTAAATATGCTTGGGCAAGCAACGTGGATTCAATTAAATCTCAATTTATATCTTTGTGTAAGGGTTGTCATCAATTACCAAAAAGAGGGAGATTGAAAGCTCTAGTTTGGTTTTGGTTAATTGATGAAACCCTAAGTGCTAACCTAGTTTATCAAAGTGATTATGAGATAAGTAGCACTACTCTAAGTGATGAAGCAATGGCGAAGATCATGACAATAGTGATGGCATGGTGATGATCAAATGCTTGAACTTGAAAAGAAGAAAGAGAAAAACAAAAGGCTTAAGGCAAAGGTATAAATAGTAGGAGCCATTTTATTTTGGTGATCAAGACACTTAACGAGTGTGATTACATTTAGGTTAGATAGCCGTACTATTAAGAGGGGTGAAACTCATATTGAAATGCAGTTATCAAAGTGCCACTAGATGCTCTGACTCATTGCATATGCATTTAGGATCTAGTGGAGTGCTAACACCCTTGAAAATGCTTGTGAAAATATGCTAACACATATGCACAAGGTGATACACTTAATGGTTGACATATTTAAGCAAGGGTGAAGAAGTTAGAGGTGAAAAGGAGTTAGTCTTGCTGGTCACTGAGTGACCGGACGCTGGTCTTAGAGGGACCGGCGCGTCCGGTCAAGTGTGGCAGGATAGACGCCAGCGTCGGTCATCGACCAGACGCTAGGTCTTGGACTGACCAGACGCTACGGTCCAGCATCCGGTCCTATTGTCGGGCTATGCAGAAGAAAGTCACTGTGAGACCGGATGCTGGTAGGGTCTGGTCAAGCATGACCGGACGTGTTCGGTCGAAAAAATTCATTTCTAGAACCTTACTAGAAACGACCGGACGCTGGAGGCTGAGCGTCCGGTCAGTTTGTGTGCTACGTCCGGTCAACAGATGACCGTTGAAATCTGACGAATAGTATTTGAAGCAGGGACACGTGGCGTGTATCACGTGACCGGACGCTGAGGGCCAGCGTCCGGTCGATCGGACCGGAGCGTCCGGTCACCCCGCGTTGTGCCTAGTGAAGGGGTACAACGGCTCTATTTTGTGGAGGCTTCTATTTAAGCCCCATGGCCGGTTGAAGCTTAAACTCTTGGCCATTTGCATTGATATGGCAACCTTGTGAGCTTAGCCAAAGCCCTCCCACTCATCTCTATCATTGATCCATCATCATTGTGAGATTACGAGAGAATCCAAGTGCATTGCTTGAGTGATTGCATCTAGTGGCACTTGGCATTCGTGTTTCGCTGCGAGATTCACTTGTTACTCTTGGTGGTTGCCGCCACCTAGACGGCTTGGAGCAGTGAGGATCGTTGAGCGGAGGTTGGTGATTGTCTCCGGCTCCGATCGTGGTGATTGTGAGGGGTCTTGTGCTTTCCCCGGCGGAGAGTCGAAAGGTAACTCTAGTGGATTGCTCGTGTCATTGAGTTACCTCACTTGTGGGTAGGTTTTTGCGGTGTCCAATTATGTGGACGAGGTTCGTGCAACACCTCTTAGCCACCGAACCATTAAGTGTTGGTCGACACAACGGGGACTAACGTGCCAGCAAGCATGTGAACCTCGGGAAAAAAATTGGTTGTCTCTTGCCCTTTGGTATTCTCCCAGTGATTGATTTAGTATTCATCTTGTGATTGGTTCACTTCTCTACACGACGGTATAATCACCCTACTCACTCATTTATATTCTTGCAAACTAGTTGTGGCAAGCTCTTTAGTGTAATTATAATTGAGAGCTTGATTTGTTATTTTAAGTTCATCTAGTGGAGCTCTTTAGAGTAGCAAGATTGAGAACTCTTAGTGAGTAGTAACATTGCAAGTTGTGTGCCTAGTAATCATTGCAACTAGAATTGTTGGATAGGTGGCTTGCAACTCTTGTAGAGTTAGAGCAAGTTTGTATTTCGCTATTTGTCATACTAATCAAATTGCTCTAGTTGATTTGTAGTTTTTAAATAGGCTAGTCACCCCCTAGCCATATTAGGACCTTTCAACTCTAAAGAGTTATTCTCATTTTATCTTTGGCTAGCAATAAATTGAGAACAGAAGATGGCTATTCCTTCTATCCTGTAATATAGTGCATTTTAGGAATTTTAAGATATATTAAGATAGAACATAAAAGACGCATGTATCCTCATTTTATTTTCTAATCAGACGATATAATCAACATGATTAATGGTGATTGGTTGATACCTGAAAAGTATTTAATGCAAAGTTGGTTTTTGTCCTTTAGAATGCATTATATTTGAGGACAAAATTTGAATGCTAGAATGCACTATATTACAGAACGAAGAGAGTATATTTGAATAACCGAATAAAGAAACTGTTGAAGAGTATTTTTTTTTAATAAAAACTCTATTCCTAGTAATTAGAAAAGATATAAGTTGCAGCTTGATCGAAGATGCCCTCAGGCCTAAACATATGCAGCCATCATTACACTATATAGTTTAATTAAATAATCAAATAGCCATTTTTGGGCGGCCCTACCATGTTGCCTTGGTGCTTGATGACCGTGATTTGAACGATGTGGAAAGATTTATTCATTGGTGGTGCATTTTTCTTTTCTGGGGGGATAACTTCGAAGAAAGAGTGTACCAGGTAAGCAAATAGATCTGATCGTTATCTTCATATGAAGCCGCAACTAAAATCTATTCCCAAAATCAGACTACAACTACAACGTATGTATTTTAATTTACAGAATAATTTTGTCGGACTATAATAAGGATGGACTACTTCCATATATATATATATATATATATATATATATATATATATATATATATATATATATATATATATCAATATTCATACATTTTAGGTTCTCTTTGGAATACGGGATTTTTTTCTAATTCTATGTTTTTTGTGTGACAATTGTGAAATTTTTATATGATTTCTGTAAAATTCATGCAAAGAGACCAAGTGAGAGCCTAGACCTCTAACTAATCAAATCTGAGAAGAAACTTTCGAAAAAGAAAACTGACGAGAGACGCAATTTTCTCTGTTTGATCAGATATCCTACTGTACGTCTGTTCCGCCCTCTGTCCGTACGGAAATGTGTACTTCATCTCGTTTTTGCTACCCCAAGTAGAAACCGTAACAGGATAATCATCCTAGGCTCCCACTCCCAGCTCACAATTGCAGCCTCCAGTCCAGCCGGTAGTGGCACTCCCGCTATTTCAACCTCAGCTGAAGGTCACTGTCCGTCTCTCCTCCATCCTCTCTCTCTAACGCTTTCTCTCTCTCAACAAAACTCCCTGAATTGCAGCGCATGTTACTCTCTCTCTCTCTCTCTCTCCACCCGAAAACAAACTCCAAGCAAGCCCATCCATCGGCCATCGCTCTTCCTCTGTCCCCGCCCCGACCGCAACGATCTGCTTTGCATCTTCCTCTTCTTCCATTTTCAGCCCCATGCGTAATCTTCTTTCGGAATTGAATCTCTCCGTCTCATGGCGCTCTGAGCAAGTACAGCTCCAGTTAGTGAGAGAAATGTAGGCACCACAAACCAATCCAACATATCCCTGCTCTACCAGAAATCCAATCTTTTCCCAGCCCAAATCCGCCTCTTCCGGTGCTGCCATAAAGTTTGGACTTTATTACCAATCTCCACGAACCGGAGAGTCTGCCATAAAGTCTGCACAGACGCTTCGGTTCGTTCGCATTGCTTCAACCAAAGATCCATCCAAACTCTCCACCCCAGAAAGCGACGATCTTGGGGGCACATGAAGAGCCTGCAGTGCTTCAAGCAGAGCGGCGGCGGCAATGGTGGCGGGCCGGGGAAGCGGCTGGAGCGGCGGCTGTCGCTGGGCGAGTACAAGAAGGCAGTGTCGTGGTCCAAGTACCTCGTGGCGCCGCCGGGCGCCAGGATCCGGGGCGGCGGCGAGGAGCTGTGGAGCGCCGACCTGTCCAAGCTGGAGATCCGGGGCAAGTTTGCGTCAGGCCGGCACAGCCGCGTCTACTCCGGCAGGTACGCCGGCCGCGAGGTGGCCATCAAGATGGTCAGCCAGCCCGAGGAGGACGCCGCGCTCGCCGCTGAGCTAGAGCGCCAGTTCGCCTCCGAGGTCGCGCTCCTCCTTCGCCTCCACCATCCAAACATCATCTCGGTATGAACTCATTTCTTTCTTTCTTTTCATATTTTCTTTTTTTTTAAATATATTGTACTTTACCGCACAATTATTCTTGACATGGACTTAGTTGAGTATGAGATGACCATCTTAGTATTCTGGGTCATATCTTTTTGCCTGTGCCACCAGTGTGATGAACTCTGCCTCGGATAAGTGGGAATCTTGTGGCTACTCTTAACCCAAGGCATGGAACAATTGCTTGTGCATTTCGTCCAGTCCAACCTAAATAAATCTATGTCTGCACTGAATCCCTGTCCCAGATGTTCATTTCTTGAGCTGTCGGTGGGGGATCTGCCTCCTAACCACTGCATGGTACTCGGTAATCTTTGTTTATAAGAATCCTTGATTTAGAAACTGAATTGATGAAACGGAAAAAAGGAGGAAAAGTCCGGCGTATATGTGTTTGCAAGATACTTGTTGTGTTCTTGGTTTGATCTCTGTATGAAGTGCTGAATTTTTATTTGTTTGAACACGTTTTTCAGTTGAAATTGCCCGTCCCACGTCATTGTTCCTTTGCTGGTCCTTTATATCCGTGCAGTAGGCTGTAGGAGTTGTTAGGCTAACTGATCTTCACATTAAAGTGAAAACCTTTATGCTTTGCTTGGATTGGAGGGACAGGGGTGAAGATAAGATAGTTGTGGAGTGAGGCCATTTGTGCTTACCTACACCGTAACCTGACAAGCTGGGAGGCAACTTTTTCTATGGACAGTATGAAATTGATATTTGGGATAGTGAAATTGTTGACAAGTATATACAATTTGATGTAGGATTGTTCAGGAAAAGACAAATCTTCTCGACTATGCCCTTTTTCATCTTTTGTAACCAACCTTTTTCTATCCATAAGTAGTGCGGTTAGTTGGTAATAGCACTTTGTACTTTTGTAAAATGATGTCAATTTGTTTCTGAATGTTTTTCTAGTCGCACTATGTGTCCTACTATTTAGTGGAATCTTGCATCAGTACATGTGAATAGTTAACTACATCGAAATCTCTGTAAGCGCTGCTTCAATTATAGAAGTTGTTTGATGGAAAACGTTGATTTAGCTGGTGAGAGGGATTTATCTTTATGCAATAGCGTTGATGTTGGAATAACTGAATATTTTTATACACTAGTTGTCATGTGGGGGCGCACGTATATCCGGTGCCAGCGAACCCGCGACGTGCGTAGAGCCGCGGAACGCGCAGCGCGCGTGGAAGGATAGGATAGTTTCCTATTTTCAGTTTCCTATTTTCAGTCCTTAATTCTAGGAGCAATTGGCTCAGATTCAGTTTAGGCCTTGGCCATATATATGCATGTAAGCGAACTCTGGAAGAGGAAGCAAGCAAGAACTATTTCTCTGATCTCCTTCTCCAACCGAACCTGAGAGCTGAGGGGCAAAACCTCGCCTCAACCACGGATCGAGACTACGAGCTCCGTAGTCGAGGTCCAGCTATCCTAGGCCCTGGTGCTCTTGACAACCTGGAGATCGGCCGCGACAATGGCTGCGGTGGCTGCCATGGGCGGAGTTCGTCTTCAACACCGCCTACCAGACTTCATTGCGGGACACGCCGTTCCGCGTCGTCTACGGGCGCGATCCGCCATCCATTCGGTCTTATGAACCGGGGGACACGCGGGTGGCTGCCGTCGCCAAGAGCATGGAAGAACGTGAAGAGTTCCTCGCCGACATCCGCTATCGGCTGGAGCAGGCCCAGGTGGTCCAGAAGCTTCACTATGACAAAGCCCATCGCCAAGTCTCGTACCAGGTGGGCGACTGGGCGCTCCTCCGCCTCCAGCAGCGTGCGGCGTCGTCCCTGGCCCAGGCCGCCTCTGGCAAGCTTAAACCTCGGTTCTACGGGCCCTACCGCGTCGTCGAGTCGATCAACGACGTCGCTGTCCGCCTCGCCCTGCCTCCTCGGGCTCGTCTTCACGACGTGTTCCACGTCGGCCTCCTCAAGAAGTTCCAGGGGCCGCCTCCGGATGCTCCGCCGCCTCTGCCTCATATTCATCATGGAGCCATTGCCCGGAGCCGGAACGTGCAGTACGGACACGCCTGGCTCGTGGTGTGCGCCAGGTATTGATCCAGTGGAAAGGGGAGTCCGCGGCGTCGGCGACTTGGGAGGACGTCGAGCCATTCTGCACCAAGTATCCTGCGTTCCAGCTCGAGGACGAGCTGCTCCTCGACGGGGGGAGAGATGTCATGTGGGGGCGCACGTATATCCGGCGCCAGCGAACCCGCGACGTGCGCAGAGCCGCGGAACGCGCAGCGCGTGTGGAAGGATAGGATAGTTTCCTATTTTCAGTCCTTAATTCTAGGAGCAATTGGCTCAGATTCAGTTTAGGCCTTGGCCATATATATGCATGTAAGCGAACTCTAGAAGAGGAGGCAAGCAAGAACTATTTCTCTGATCTCCTTCTTCTCCAACCGAACCTGAGAGCTGAGGGGCAAAACCTCGCCTCAACCACGGATCGAGACTACGAGCTCCGTAGTCGAGGTCCAGCTATCCTAGGCCCTGGTGCTCTTGACACTAGTGCTACGAAAAACTACTAATTATTTAGATTAATTTGATTAGTTCAATCAATGTCTAAGGTACCTTTTTGCTGGAAGGATGTGTATTGGCTTCATTGTGAAGATGTTGGGTGAAGAGATCCTGGGCCAATGGTTATACTGAGATTGCTATCCTTGCTTGATCAATCATGCTATCTACTGCACCACACCATAGGTGATGGCATTAGATGCTTGGCTGGCAAGTTATGAAAATGATGGTGTCTTCATGAAAACCATAGATAACATTAACATCCAAGCTTAGTTGGATGCTTTTGTAGAAAAAAAGCACATCTTGTTAGCAATAAATAACGGAGAATTGACGCAGAGAGGGATAGTTCATGTACAAGTAAACATTAGTCTAACTTTTTGCTTTACAAAGTGCCTGCCTTTTTTCACTTGACACCTCGAAGTCAAATGGAAAAAGGTTGCTTTACGGAACCAACATAACTGAGTAAGCTTCGGAATTCGAATGATATTTATGCAAGTTGCAATTCCATTTTTTTTCCAGTGTCTGGCAAATCTCGGCAAGAACCTTCTTCTCAGTGAACATATCATGAAAATACATTTGCTTATATTAACTCAAGTGACATGCCTGCATATGATAACTTAAATATTAACTGTTTTATACTGTCTTATATTGCATCTTGAGCTAGTCAGTCGTGTGTGCTCATTTTGTTAAACTCTACTTGATATGGAATACCACTTAATATCTTAAATTTTGCAGTTTGTTGCAGCATGCAAGAAACCACCAGTATTCTGCATCATCACCGAGTTCATGGCTGGGGGTTCCCTTAGGAAATATCTACATCAGCAGGAACCTCATTCAGTTCCCCTCAAACTAGTGCTGAAATTAGCTTTAGATATCGCTCGCGGAATGAGTTACCTACACTCCCAGGGTATACTTCATAGAGACCTGAAATCAGAGAACATACTTCTGGGAGAAGATATGTCAGTCAAAGTGGCAGATTTCGGGATTTCATGCTTGGAATCACAGTGTGGAAGTGGCAAGGGGTTTACAGGAACCTACAGGTGGATGGCTCCAGAAATGATCAAAGAGAAACATCATACTAGGAAAGTGGATGTGTACAGCTTTGGAATCGTCATGTGGGAGATCTTGACCGCTTTGGTTCCGTTCAGCAACATGACTCCAGAGCAGGCTGCTGTCGCTGTTGCCCTGAAGGTATGGTTCTTGATACACCTAGTGTTTATCTCCGTGTGTTCACATATGCACATGAAAGATCTTTTGCATAACGTTGAGATTCATCTATCAGCCTCTCGTCTAATAACTAGTAAACCTTGTGCAGAATGCAAGGCCACCACTGCCTGCTTCATGCCCTGTGGCAATAAGTCACCTGATCATGCAGTGCTGGGCGACCAACCCTGACAAAAGACCTCAGTTTGACGACATTGTGGCGATCCTTGAGAGCTACAAAGAAGCCCTCGATGAGGATCCATCATTCTTCTTGTCATATATACCACCTCCGCACCACAGCCACCACCACCATCATCATCAGAGCCTTCTCCGGTGCTTCCCTCGCTCCATGCGAAGGTCTGCATCACTGAAAGTATGAGGCTGGGATATTGCCTTATCGATGCCGTGTACAATATGCACCCCCTTTTGACTTTCTTTGTTTTCTATATGCGCGCGCCGGCCCTCTATTATGCGGCATTAGCATGCTATGAGTTAGTTTCTGCTCTCTTTTTCTCCTTGTTGGTGGCTATGAGTTAGTTTCTGCTCTCTTTTTCTCCTTGGTGGTGGTAAATTATTTCCGTCATTGATGCCTTGAGTAATGTAGAGATGACAGGCAGGCAGGCAGGCAGCTTCCGGTTATTGTCTATGGATGCCATTTGCTTTTGGTGATGGAAAACATGAAAGCCTCAGTAAATGTAATATAATTTAGCTCTTCACTCAATTGTGTTTGTGCTTCTTACTTTCAGCTGCTATCATACCCATTGCAAATGCGTGGGCAGGCAGTAAAGTATGAATCGATTGGTGTTTGTTTCTGAAATGGAAAACTTGGGACCGAAAACAGTTTGTATATATTAATAGGCAAATCAGCAAATGTAATATGTCCGTCTTTGGTTCAACCACAAAAGTCCCCTCCAAAAGGCAAAAGGATTTGGCAAAATAGTGTGAGTGTTCTGAAAATTAAAGAATTTAAAATAAGAGATTTGTTACCGCACTTGGGAGGAATGGTGGGTTTCTCTCTGGAATTTTTCAGCCGTGTGATATGCGAAAATAAACTAATAATGACTAGGAGTATTCCTATGAAAAAACTAATAATGGCAACCTAATGAAGGTATATGTTACATAAATAATAGCAACTCATATAGATGTTACATGAATAATAGCTACTTCTAGATTAGGATGCTCTTAAATGACTGAGAAAATTGTTATAAGTGAATGAAAATGAACAAGATTTCTGGAATCATTCCTTGCTTTCATTGATCTCTGAGATACATATACAAAGTGAAGGGGTGTGTCCGTACGGACACAACTGTTAGTGTCCAAAGGATATGTCCCTTTGGTGACAATGGTTAACTGTCTATACTAATCCTAACTGCCTCTATCAATGGATGAGATCATCCTGTGAAACGATGTCGTTTGGATGGATGCGTCCCTTCGGCCAGGGGGTGCCGTTTCACAACACTCTCCCTTGATCGAATCTTCTTTGAGATCAATGTAGCTGTATGTTTGAATTCCTTGAAAAACCCTATGGGAAAAATCCGAGGACTATGTATAGGTATGCTATAAAAACTCCTTTAAACCTTATAGGAAAATAAGGAGAAAATAGCATATATGAGTGTGATTTAAATAAATCACTATGTCATTGGTATCCCATTAAAAACCCTAGTGGGGAAAAACATTGGAGATATGACATATAGATTACTTCCCCAAAAACCTTTTCAGGTTAAATACGAGAAGCAATATAAAGTGATATGTCGCTAAAACTCCTGTAAAAACCCAATGGGAAAATTAGGAGAAAATATGACGACATATTATTGGTATTGCCTCTTGGATAACTCACATGAAAAACCTTTTCAGGGAAAAACCATGTATGAGTTGTGAGGGCAATATGTGTCTCTGATATTTCCCACAAAAAACCCCGATGGGGAAAATAGGAAATATGACACATGCTTATGTTAATATTACCTCATTAAAAACTTTAACAAGAAACCTTATAAGTAAAACTTGTGAAAGAAAAGAGTATAATATGATGCTGGTACAGGTCAACATTTAGGAGATGTCTCCCCCTGATTCTGGTAAATCTCGAAGTCGCCGCATACCAATTCCTTGTACCAATTTTTGAAACATGGAAGTTGGTAAGGACTTAGTAAATAGGTCAGCGAGATTATCACATGACTTGATTTGCAAGATGTTTATTTCCCTGTTTTATTGTAATTCATGGGGATAAAATAGTTTAGGAACAATATGCTTAGTGATATTGCTCTTTATGTAATTTGATTATATCTGTATAACACAAGTGGAATTATCTTCATAGATAATTGTAGGTGATTCGATTGAACCAATACCACATGACTGTTGTATGTGGTTAATCATTCTGTGAAGCCATACACATTCTCGTGATGCCTCGTATAGAGCAATAATTTCAGAATGATTAGTAGAGGTCGCTGTCAGAGTCTGCTTACAAGACTTCCATAAAATAGCTGTACCTCCATGTAGAAATACAAATCCTGTTTGGGATTTTCCGTTATGAGGATCAGATAAGTAACCAGCATCAGTATAACCAATCATACTAGGATCATGATTTTTCTTGAATAATAAACCAAGATCCTTTGTGTCATTAAGGTATCTGAGGATACACTTCGCTCCTGTCCAATGACGGCGAGTTGAGTCCGCACTATGCCTAGCTAGTAAGTTCACTGCAAATGCGATATCAGGCCTGGTGCAATTTGCAAGATACATAAGTGCGCCAATGACACTGAGATATGGGATCTCTGGTCCCAACATCTTTTCCCCAATATCCCGTGGTCTAAATGGATCTTTCCCTATTTCTAAGGAACGAACAACCATCGGAGTTTTATTAGGGTATGGTTTATCCATATTGAATTTCTCCAATATTTTCTAGATATAGGCAATGTTTTCCTAAATGTTAAACGGTAAACAGTCGGTCACCTACCGTTTAGCCATTATTCGGGCAAAACGTCCCATTAAACGGGCTAAACGGCCAATTAAACGGGGTAAACAGACGATTAAACGGAAACGGCGCACCACCGTGTAGCGTTTACACGGTGTTTAAACGGGCTATACGGCTGTTTAGGCGAACAGTGGATATAGGCTGATTGATGCACTAAAATTCCTCAAGGACGGTGCCCAAGTTGTAAGCCTAGGTAATACTTGGTTTTACCCAAATCTTTTATCTCGAATTCCCTTTTTAGATGTTTGCGTGCTTCATCTATATCTTTTGGGCTGCCAATGATATTTAAATCATCAACATACACGGATATAATACAAAATCCCGTTTGAGATTTCTTAATGAAAACACATGGGCAATCATCATTATTAGAGTATCCTTTCTTTAGAAGGAATTCCCTCAGTCAGTTGTACCACATTTGTCCCGACTGCTTCAAGCCATATAATGACTTTTGTAGTTTTACACAATACATGTTGCGATTTACGTTTGGATTCGGAATTTGGATTCCATCGGAAACCTTCATGTATATATCCGAATCAAGTGACCCATATAGATATGCTGTCACCACATCCATCAACTGCATAGATAGATTATTTTGAACTGCCAATGATATTAAGTATCGAAAAGTAATTCCACTTATTACTGGAGAATAGGTTTCATTGTAATCAATGCCGGGTCTCTACGTGAACCCTTGTGCTACTAGCCTCGCTTTATATCTCACCACCTCATTGTTCTCATTCTGTTTCTGGACGAAAACCCATTTAAAGCCTACAGGAAAGACTTTGGAAGGTGTAGGTATTGCAGATGTGAATACCCCTCTTCTAGTGAACGAAGCTATCTCAGCTTGAATTGCTTCTTTCCATTGAGCCCAGTCCGAGCGCTTTTTGCACTCTGCCATGGTCTTGGGATCTGGATCATTGAGAAAGATTTCTGTAATTGTTGCAGAGAAGTACATGTCGACAACAGTAGTCTTACGATCGTATGATTCTCTAGAATCTATGTAATGGATGGAAATTTCTTTCACCCCATTATTTGACTCGACATTTCCCAAAACTATGGAGTCAAGGTGTTCCGATATCCCAGGATCAGTATTTGGATGCACCGTTGATCCGAGTTATGGATTTGGTCCTGATGTTGGATTTTTATCCACTATTGGGTGTCTATCAACTTGAGGTTGGCTTGGATTTACTGATTTGGAGGATTTAGCCCTCGGTCTCCTCGGACGCTTACTTGTAGCATTATCCTTAGGAGCGACCGTACTTCTCCCCCTCTTCTTTGGAAGTGGGAGTTGAATGGTTTTTATTGGTACCTCCACTCTTTCGGGCGCATTGCGAGCAGGATAAGAGGATTTAGTGACACCCTTATAATCAGTAAATGCTTCTGGCATATTATTTGCTATATGTTGCAAGTTTATGATTTTCTGAACTTGTTGTTCAGTTTCTAGAGTACGTGGATCTGAGGGGGAAATGCCTTGGGCATTCCAGATGATTTCCTAGCATTCGTTTTGGTACTTGAAGTCTCCCCCTAATGCCGGAAAATGGTCCTCATTAAATATGCAGTCAGCGTATCGGGCCGTGAATAAGTCCCCTGTAAGAGGCTCGAGGTAGTTGATAATTGATGGAGATTGATATCCCACATAGATACCAAGTTTCCTCTGTGGGCCCATAGAAGTACGCCTAGACAGTGAGATCGGTACGTATACAGCGCAACCGAATTTTCGCATATGGGAAATATTTGGCATATTCTCACGTACTAATTGCAATGGGGAGACTACGTGATATGCAGTTGGTCGCAATTGAATTAAGTCAGTAGCGTGTAAGACTGCATGACCCCAACATGAAGTTGGTAGGTTGCAATTTTGTAATAATGGTCTTGCAATAAGTTTAATTCTCTTAATAAGAGATTATGCTAAACTATTTTGTGTATGGACATATAGGACAGAGTGCTGAACTTAAATTTCCAAAGCCATACAATAATCGTTAAAAGTCTTTGAGGAAAATTCAGCAGCATTGTCCATTCAAATTGATTGAATTTGATGTTCAAGATAATGTGCTCTAAGTCTAATAACTTGAGCAACAATTTTTTGCAAAAGCATGGTTATGTGTGGACATAAGACACACATGAGACCATCGAGTAGATGCATCTATTAGAACCATGAAGTACCTGAACGGTCTAGACGTTGGTTGTATGGGGCCACAAATATCTCCTTGAATGCATTCAAGAAATTTTAGTGGCTCGTTTTGGATCTTAACGGGCGATGGCCGTACGATCAATTTCCCTGTAGCGCATGAAGTGCACATAAAATCTAAAGATTTCAGGAATTTAGCAGTAGTTAACTCATGACCTTTAGAATTGCTGATAATTTTTCGCATCATCCCTATACTAGGATGGCCAAGGCGTTCATGCCAAATTTTGAATGCGTCAACATTCTGAAAAATTACCTTGTACGCAACATGCGGTACGAGTTTGATGTATGTGTAGTACAATCCGAATGGAAAAGAGGGAATTTTCTCAACAATTCGTTTGCTATATCCGCTATTTTTAGTAACGAGAAGAATTTCCTCATTATTGTCATCACGGGTTTCTATATGAAAACCATTTTGACGGATATCTCTATAACTTAACAAGGTACGATTTGAATCGGGATACAATAATGCATCCTCAATTGTAATTTGGGTACCCATGGGGAGTACAATAGTGGCACGACCAGAGCCAACTATCGTTGCATCATGCCCGGTGATTGTCAAAACATTTCCTTGTCTTTTTGTAAGAGTTTGGAAATACTTTGTTTCTCTAAGTATAGAATTAGTGGTACCACTGTCCACTAGGTATAATTCCTCCTCCATCAGATTGACCCCTTTAGAAAACTATATATAAATAAAGAATTTGATATAAAACTCTTTGATGATATATAGAATACATACTTTATTTATTGAATATCAAATGTTTACATTACATTTATTGGATATTCAAACCAAATATTGATGATATTATTAAATATTTACAACACATAGGACATAAATTATTTTAACTATTATAATCACTAGGACATAAAGACATTAGAATCTAAGGGATTGGGAGCATATTCAAAGTCTCTAAATATGTCGATGGATGCATATTCCACGATCATATTCCCCGTATCAGCAAGATCCTCGCTTCCTCGTATGTTGTTGTTGTTGTTTGGTTCCATTGGAACTTGTTGCGAACAACCAGCCTCATTCCTGGTGGTGTCAGGTCGAATGTTGAAGTGGGCTTCATACTTCTGTCCTGGTGCAGCACGTCCGCGACCCTTAGACTTTAAGTAGAGATCAATAAGATGACTTGGGGTACGACATTTCTTTGTAATGTGGCTATAACAACCACACTTCTGACACACAGGTTTATCATAACTATTTTTGGAAATGTTCTTACCCTTGTTGGGAACACGAGTTTGTGATTTCTTATTGCGTCTGCGTTGTTTTTTACCTTTCTTAGAATTTCTCTAAGGATGGGTCTTAGAAAATCCATCATCAAATTTGGGTTTATTCTGAGTGTAAGCATGTACTTCAGGCAATGGAGCAGACCTTACGGGATGCTGCTGATTATTCCAAACCATAAGTTTAGAATGTTTTTCGGCTTCAAGTAAAGTTTGTATAAGCTCAGAATAAACCTGGAAACGCCTTTTACGGTATTGTTGTTGAAGAATCCTTTCAGAGGGAAGCATAGTAGATAGAGTCTTTTCTATTTTATCCGCATCTGTAGGTTCTTTCTCGCAGAATTGCAACTTTGAGCAAATCCTATGAACAACATGATTGTAATCACTCACAGTTTTAAAATCATGTAAGCGAAGTTGCGTCCACTCATAGTTGGCCGTAGGCAGAACAAGTGCCTTTTGTTGTTCATAGCGTTGCTTAAGAGAATTCCATAGATTTCGTGGGTTCTCTTCCAATAAGTATTCAGCCTTAAGATCAGGATGAATATGGCTCCTAATGAGATATAAAGCTGTATATACATGTTGATCATCAAGAGGTGCAACACCATCTTCGAGTGGTAACACAGCTCGATAAAGTCCACGAGACGCAAGACTAACCTTTACATCCACGACCCATGTGGGATAATTGTGGCCGTCTAGAGCAAGCAAATCAAACACTTTGACGGTCATTAATCCTACACGAGGCAAACCATCAAAACATTTTAAGTTATTAAAATGTTGTGGTGTGTTGTAATTATGGGATGCAAGATACATAAGTGCGCCAATGACACTGAGATATGGGATCTCTGGTCCCAACATCTTTTCTCCAATATCCCGTGGTCTAAATGGATCTTTCCCTATTTCTAAGGAACGAACAACCATCGGAGTTTTATTAGGGTATGGTTTATTCATATTGAATTTCTCCAATATTTTCTAGATATAGGCTAATTGATGCACTAAAATTCCTCAAGGACGGTGCCCAAGTTGTAAGCCTAGGTAATACTTGGTCTTACCCAAATCTTTCATCTCGAATTCCCTTTTTAGATGTTTGCGTGCTTCATCTATATCTTTTGGGCTGCCAATGATATTTAAATCATCAACATACACGGATATAATACAAAATCCCGTTTGAGATTTCTTAATGAAAACACATGGGCAATCATCACTATTAGAGTATCCTTTCTTTAGAAGGAATTCCCTCAGTCAGTTGTACCACATTTGTCCCGACTGCTTCAAGCCATATAATGACTTTTGTAGTTTTACACAATACATGTTGCGATTTGCGTTTGGATTCGGAATTTAGATTCCATCGGGAACCTTCATGTATATGTCCGAATCAAGTGACCCATATAGATATGCTGTCACCACATCCATCAACTGCATAGATAGATTATTTTGAACTGCCAATGATATTAAGTATCGGAAAGTAAATCCACTTATTACTGGAGAATAGGTTTCATTGTAATCAATGCCGGGTCTCTACGTGAACCCTTGTGCTACTAGCCTCGCTTTATATCTCACCACCTCATTGTTCTCATTCCGTTTCTGGACGAAAACCCATTTAAAGCCTACAGGAAAGACTTTGGAAGGTGTAGGTATTGCAGATGTGAATACCCCTCTTCTAGTGAACGAAGCTATCTCAGCTTGAATTGCTTCTTTCCATTGAGCCCAGTCCAAGCGCTTTTTGCACTCTGCCATGGTCTTGAGATCTGGATCATTGAGAAAGATTTCTGCAATTGTTGCGGAGAAGTACATGTCGACAACAGTAGTCTTACGATCGTATGATTCTCTAGAATCTATGTAATTGATGGAAATTTCTTTCACCCCATTATTTGACTCGACATTTCCCAAAACTATGGAGTCAAGGTGTTCCGATATCCCAGGATCAGTATTTGGATGCACTGTTGATCCGAGTTATGGATTTGGTCCTGATGTTGGATTTTTATCCACTATTGGGTGTCTGTCAACTTGAGGTTGGCTTGGATTTACTGATTTGGAGGATTTGGCCCTCGGTCTCCTCGGACGCTTACTTGTAGCATTATCCTTAGGAGCGGCCGTACTTCTCCCCCTCTTCTTTAGAAGTGGGAGTTGAATGGTTTTTATTGGTACCTCCACTCTTTCGGGCGTATTGCGAGCAAGATAAGAGGATTTAGTGACACCCTTATAATCAGTAAATGCTTCTGGCATGTTATTTGCTATATGTTGCAAGTTTATGATTTTCTGAACTTGTTGTTCAGTTTCTAGAGTACGTGGATCTGAGGGGGAAATGCCTTGGGCATTCCAGATGATTTCCTAGCATTCGTTTTGGTATTTGAAGTCTCCCCCTAATGCCGGAAAATGGCTCTCATTAAATATGCAGTCAGCGTATCGGGCCGTGAATAAGTCCCCTGTAAGAGGCTCGAGGTAGTTGATAATTGATGGAGATTGATATCCCATATAGATACCAAGTTTCCTCTGTGGACCCATAGAAGTACGCTTAGGCAGTGAGATCGATACGTATACAGCGCAACCGAATTTTCACAGATGGGAAATATTTGGCATATTCCCACGTACTAATTGCAATGGAGAGACTACGTGATATGCAGTTGGTCGCAATTGAATTAAGTCAGCAGCGTGTAAGACTGCATGACCCCAACATGAAGTTGGTAGGTTGCAATTTTGTAATAACGGTCTTGCAATGAGTTTAATTCTCTTAATAAGAGATTCTGCTAAACCATTTTGTGTATGGACATATAGGACAGAGTGCTGAACTTGAATTCCCAAAGCCATACAATAATCGTTAAAAGTCTTTGAGGAAAATTCAGCAGCATTGTCCATTCAAATTGATTGAATTTGATGTTCAGGATGATGTGCTCTAAGTCTAATAACTTGAGCAACAATTTTTTGCAAAAGCATGGTTACGTGTGGACATAAGACACACATGAGACCATCGAGTAGATGCATCTATTAGAACCATGAAGTACCTGAACGGTCCAGACGTTGGTTGTATGGGGCCACAAATATCTCCTTGAATGCGTTCAAGAAATTTTAGTGGCTCATTTTGGATCTTAACGGGCGATGGCCGTACGATCAATTTCCCTGTAGCACATGAAGTGCACATAAAATCTAAAGATTTCGGGAATTTAGCAGTAGTTAACTCATGACCTTTAGAATTGCTGATAATTTTTCACATCATCCCTTTACCAGGATGGCCAAGGCGTTCATGCTAAATTTTGAATGCGTCAACATTCTAGAAAATTACCTTGTACGCAACATGCGGTACGGGTTTGATGTATGTGTAGTACAATCCGAACGGAAAAGAGGGAATTTTCTCAACAATTCGTTTGCTATATCCGCTATTTTTAGTAACGAGGAGAATTTCCGCATTATTGTCATCACGGGTTTCTATATGAAAACCATTTTGACGGATATCTCTATAACTTAACATGGTACGCTTTGAATCGGGATACAATAATGCATCCTCAATTGTAATTTGGGTACCCATGGGGAGTACAATAGTGGCACGACCAGAGTCAACTATCGTGCTGATAACGTGTTAAAAGTGAATGAAAATGAACAAGATTTCTGGAATCATTCCTTGCTTTCATTGATCTCTTAGATATACAAAGTGAAGGGGTGTATCCGTATGGACACAACTGTTAGTGTCCAAAGGACATGTCCCTTTGGTGACAATGGTTAACTATCTATACTAATCCTAACTGCCTCTATCAATGGATGAGATCATCCTGTAAAACGATGTCGTTTGGATGGATGCGTCCGTTTCACAACAAAAATAAACTAATAATGACTAGGAGTATTCCTATGAGAAAACTAATAATGGCAACCTAATTTAGGAAGGTATATAAATAATAATAGCTACTCATATAGATGTTACATGAATAATAGCTACTTCTAGATTAGATGCTCTTAAATGACTGCTACTGCTTGATTAGATAATTTGTAGGCATTGTTGTATGCAATATATTGTATATAGACGTATTCAAGCATTTTATACGATCCTTTTGTCAAGCATTGTTGGCCTATAAATTGGTGGAGAGAGTGGAAGGATACGATATGTAACCAAAACACTTGTTCCGCCTCTCTCTTGCTCATCAGTCAACATACCCATCTTAGTTGCCAAATTGAAACATGATGAAAATGGGCAGCACTAAGAGGCAACAAACTTTTTCCCCGATGTTCCTCCTCATGCTTACCATCTTACTGATAAGCTCTCGTAAGTCATATGCTCCCCATGTTTGTTAAAATGTCTATCAATCATCTAACTAAAAGGCAAAAAACTAACATGCCTATGACGCAGAGGAGAATTTGGGGACAAATGCTCAAGTTGAGTGGTGCGTCCATACTGGATTGTATTGCATCGGAACGTGCTTGGTTCGAGGCGACTGCAATCGTTGTTGCAAGGACAACGGGTGTACCCATGGGAAGTGTAATATTCTAGTAGGATGCAAATGCTACAAGCAGGGCGGATCCAGCGGTGGGGCGGGGGGGGGGGCTTAAGCCCCCCCTACCCAAACTGAATCAGTGCAAATTACTGTAGAGTCCCTATGAATTTTTAGGTAAAGTTCTAGTGTAGGGGGGCTGAAACTTAAGATCGAGCAGCAGTGTTGTTCAGTCCCCTAAAATATTTCCTGGATCCGCCGCTGGCTACAAGTCTTAGAATATTTTTGATACACAAGAAAACAATGTAAGAGAGACGATATGTAATAATGGGGCTACATGAATGGATCGGTGATTCATGATTCTCCTTCTTTATTTATTTTCTATTTTTTTATTTCATTCTTTGAGTCTAGAATCCCACTCATGGCGAGCATGGTTCATCCTTAACTACCTCCGGTGACCAAGCCGTGTGATGCGAGTTTGTTTTCCCTTCCGTTCGAAGCCTTCACGAGGAGTCCCGGCGCTGCCCAGCTTCCGGCCCCCTCCCTCCGTCCGACATCCTCGCCGGAGGCGAGAGGGAGGTGCGCCGGCCCCCCTACCTCCTCTAATAGTAGTAGTCTTCAGTCTTCCACAGTGTTTTTAAGTTTGTTCGGATGGACTTTCTCCTTTTCCGCCGCCGCCTATGCTTGGCTTCTACTGTTGCCGTCCTTGCCTCCAACGTCTTCCTCACCGGCCTAGGTCATGGTGGTGCTGTCACCCATGGGGTAACGGTCAGGAACCCAATAAATGGAGAACGTGAACTGAAAACAGTTTGTATATATATTAAGAGGCAAATCAGCAAATGTAATATGTCCGCCTTTGGCTCAACCACAAAAGCCCCCTCCAAAAGGCAAAAGGATTTCGCAAAATAGTGCTAGTATTGTGAAAATTAAGAGATTTGTTTTCGTTCTTGGGAGGAACGGTGGGTTTCTCTCGGCGTAATTATTTTCAGCCGTGTGATATGAGAAAATAAACTAATGGTAATTAAGAGTAGTTTAGTCATTTTAGTGGGATATCTCCTTTCCCCTCTTTGTGTTGCACGTCAGAAAGCCGCACTGTTCTGTGGGGAGGGCCTCGCCGCCTATCGCCTGCAGGGGGCTCACTAGTGCCAGCCGCCGGGATGTCACGCCACCACACGTCTGCATGACTGCATAGGGATGACTAACGGATGTTTGCAGGAGCTCTCCACCGACCGTCTGTAGGGGCATACAGCTCAACTGCTTGGCCGGTAGGGGGCTCGGCAGCGTGCCTCCTCCCATCGCCGATCTTGGGCATCACCGCCTCCCTCGAAACGTCGGCCACCGCCGAATACGAATCAGATCTTGGCTGCATCTATGGTCAGTGGGCTTGAATGGGTTGGGCCGTGCCAAAAATCCTGAGATGTGAAAGTGCTATTATGTTCTTGGAATTTAACTTGCCTTCGTCGGGTTTGAGGAGGCCGGTGCCGAGCAGTCGGCCTAACCCACTTCAACGGGTCAGTAAGCTCATAGACTCAACTTTGGCTACTTGGGATCGGGTGAAGCTAATGAAATTCTTTACACCAACGGATGTGAATTTGATATCGAGTATCCCACTCAGTACAAGGCAACAACAAGACTTCTGGGCTCGGCATTTTGAGAAGCGTGGTGTCTTCTCAGTCGGTTCGGCATATAGAATGCTTGCACATCGTAAATCTCGGACAAACAAGCAGTTCAGAAGGAGTGGTCTACATTGTGGGGAGTTAAAGTGCCTTCCAAAGTGCGGGTGTTCTTGTGGAGGCTTGCCAGATGCTCCCTCCCATCGAAGGATATTCTTCTCCACAAGAATATGGTCGATAGCAGTGCCTGCCCCATCTGCGATGCCGGGGATTCGTGGCGGCACTCACTCCTTGAGTGCAATATGGCGTGCTGTGTTTGGGCGCTAGAGAAGGAAGAAATAACTGAGCATATTATTCGGCTTCATGATGTTGATGCAAGGGGCTGGTTGGCCGCATTTATGAAATCTTTGAAGCATGAAGACCTAATTTGGGTTACTGTTATTCTTTGGGCGATTTGGTATGCAAGACGGAAAGCTATTCATGAAGATACCTACCAAAGCCCGCTTTCGACACATAGTTTTGTTACTAGTTTTCTGGCTGATCTTCAATCGGTGAAACCACAAGCTAAGGAGCGACCTGCAGTCCACAGAAGCTCCACCCGGTGGATTCCTCCCTCATCAGGGCTGATGAAGATCAATGTTGATGCTGCCTTGGCCAAGAGCTCAAGAAGTGTTGCCGCTGCAGCTGTTGCGCGAGATTGCACTGGACGTTTCTTGGAGGCCTCAGCAGTGGTGATGGAAGGTAGCTTAGCCAGAAACAATGGAGGCGATAACATGCAAGGAGGGCCTGGCTCTTGCTAGCGATTTGCTCTTGCCGGACTTCAGATTGGCATGTGACAACGCCGAAGTCGTCGCAAGCATTCGTGAAGGAAGTATGGACTCTTATGAGCATGTTGTCCAGGAAATTAGAGCTAGATCAAATGAGTTTAGATTTGTTGAGTTTGTCCACAAATGTGGATGCTCATAATTTAGCTAGGAGTTGTATCTTTGCTGATTTAGGAAGACATGTTTGGTTTGTATTTCCGTCTTATGGCGTTTGTACTTCCTATGAAGGTCAATAAAAGGTTCTATTCCCCTAAAAAAACTTAAAACTAGTTGCTAGCTCACATAATTTATGTTCCGGTCCTTAACTTAAGTTTCTCTAAATTAGTTCTATCTATTTTATAACCATTGGATTTATCCCTATGAATGATTATTTTTCCAATTACTATAAAATTTCTATTAAAATAAAGGTCAAAATCATTTTGAGCCCATCTTCCCAAACTGTATCACAATGCACTTGTTAATCAGCACAAGGTCGGTGGGCTGTGAATTTAGATTTCAATTTGGAATCGGGGTGGGCTTTTTTTTGAAAGGTATTCGGGGTGGGCTTTTGAGCAGCAGAGTTTGTACCGTTTTGGTGGTCTCACTTAATATACAATTCCTTAATATTACATTCTAATATATGATATCATTACAGAATTACCAAAAACACTTTGTAATATACTAATAATATCTTACAAACATCTCAACAACTAGTTCGAAAATATAATATCATTATAGAATTTACCAAAAAACAATTTACAATATCCAAATAAGGTTTTCTACTACTAAGTTTGAAATTTAATTTGAAAGAAGGTTACTTGAGCCATTGGCTGAGAGATTTTTGGATAGGCCTAGGCGTGACCATCCAGTCTAGCATCTAGATCCCAAGATAAGTTCCTTGTACCCAAAGTCTCCTTTGTTTGCTCTGTACTTCTAAGGGCTTCATCAACCCAGATCACTACCTTGTTAGCTTCGGCCATAAAGGTCAGTCTATATGGGCACAAACTTTTAGAGCTACATTACTCTCCCTCTCTTGGTTTATTTCACTGGTGGGAACATACATGTTCATAGTCCCTGGCTCGCTAGAATGCATCTTAGCTTGCTACAATGCGTCTCCGGTTGATGCATGAGCTTTTTGTCAGATGAAGCCATTATTTCATCCTTGTTTAACCAACGGTTCCATGACCTTTGCCTCGTTCAGGGCACTATGCCATCCATACAAGTGCAACACATATTTCCTCATTCAAGGCATTATGCTACTATACAAGCGCAACACATACGTAAACATTTATACAAATCTGATTTCCCTCCCTATGTAGACTTTGAAAACACACTTCATCTTCTTTCACAAACTTAATGAATTCTACAATCACAAATGTTGATATAAAAAATAGATTAGTCAACGTCGCCGTTTTCCTTCGCTGTAGCCCATGAATAAGGAAAGATAAGAGGTTAAAGTTGAAAGTAGGGTGTTATTGAATTTGGATCAACGAGATGGTTTCAGGCAGATCCAGCAGTAGGGCAGGGGGTTAGATCGCCCCACAATGGAACCTCTCCTCTTAGCGCCTCCCCATTTTTTGAGAAAGAGGAAAGAATAAATGAGAGAAAGAGAGAGGAAGAAGAAATGAAGGTAGAAAAATAAAGAGCCACTACTAGACTCATTGGCCGGTTCCACTCCTACAAATGACAAAGGTAAACTTAAGTTGAGCTCTATGCCATCTAGACCGACAAAAAAAATTGTTACACCTATTTATATATTATTACTATTAAACAATATTATGAACGGCATGTATATTTTTGTCTAATGACCTACATTTTATAAAAAATATTGACAGTTTAATTTATTTTTCTCCATAGTCGTAATACCTATACTAGTGTTGCAAGGTTGTTGAGAATCCAGATGGCAACACAAGAGTACAAGGCATTGGAACATCAAAAGCATGAATCCCCATTTTCTATTTTTCTTTTCTGAAAAAAAAGAAAGAAAATACATGGAAAGTGCAGTAGGCACCAGAATATTTTTATTTTCCTGAAAGAAAACCAGAAGATAAAAGACATGTGATGAACACACATCATCACAAGATTGACCTGACGTACGCACGGTCATACTCTAGCGCGTCGTCGTCGTCGTCCGATTCCGTGTCTCTCAGGTCGAGACTCGAGAGTTCCCTTGTTCGTCCATCCGCGCTGTGACCTGTGAAGTTCTCCGATGGCGGAGCAGTCTCCCAGCTCCGCGCCACAGGGTCAGACTCTTTTCCTTTCTCGTCAGTTGTTTAAAACACCTTTCCTTTTGTCTTTTCTCCGTGCGATTCTTGAGCCCTCTGGTGCCGGGTTGATTTACCCCTGATTAAATTCATCGGTAACACTTTGGCGCGAATTATATGGAGATCCTCGTCGAGTATTAGCGGTGGCGAGGGTTTGGTGCCTGTGCCGTTGATGGGGTGCTGCGGCTGCCGGCTGGAAGGAGTAGGAGACTAGGGATTCGTCCAGTTCGTCGAATTGGTGTACAGAGAAGTGGATTTCTGAGCTATTCGAGGATATATCTTCGTGCTTATTGGTCCTGAGGGAGTTCTTTGCTAGTCATCAGGGCTCTTTACTTGGTTAATGAATAATTGATGCCGCTTATTTGGCTCATAAGTTTCAAGAGTAAGCTACAAAATGGATGCTCTAGCATCTTGCACCAGGCGATTGATGCAAGGCGCGCCCTTTTGTGGACGCACTGCAGGTTATTGACACTTGGCGAGGCTGGAAATTAGATTGCAAAGGCGTCAAACCAAACTTGAACTATTGCGTTTCTTGGTTCGAAACAAAATTGAATAGATTTATTTAAGTGGTAGGTGGGACAAAACTTAATTCATGTTTGAAATTTGTAAGCAGCTTTCTACAAATGAAATGCTGTGGACAAAATGGCAGTTCTGAGGGTTTGTCTCATTCTCTTATTAGCAACTTACTGTTCTTATGCTTGCCCTGATCTCAAAACAAAATGGCACATTCTAATTTTCTGACTGCAGGTGGTTCTGGTGGGAATGAATCCTTCGATAATCTTGTAATTCAAGCTCCACAGCTGATGAGGGAGGATTACATACAGAATGCTGTGAAGTTTCTTACACATCCGAGAGTGAAGGGTTCTCCGGTATTTCACAGGCGTTCCTTCCTGGAAAAGAAAGGCCTTACAAGTGAAGAAATTGATGAGGCCTTTCGTAGTTCCTGTAAGATTTTATTTCCCTGCTACCCCTACTGTTTACCCTAGATGGCAAAAGTGTTTCTGAACTAGCTTAATGCCTTATAGGACCCTAAGACAAATGGAACTGATGCTGCGGCTGCTAGTACACAACAAGGTAGCCTGTCGTTCTAGATATGGTGTGGATTACTGTGATACCATCTAATTTTTTAGACATTATCTTTATCTTATTTCTTTCTGATTTTTATTATTAGGATCTTCTGATTATGGTCAGCCCCAGTTATCAGTATACTATTGCTGTTAAATTGATTGCAAAATGGCCGAGCAAATTATAAGAGATCCTATCGAAGCTTGCTTTGCACATTTTTTTTTCACCTGAACAAGGAAGATTTACGCCATGTTCGCTTGGCTGATAAGCTATGGCTGAAAGTACTGTTGGCTGATTTGTTGTGAGAGGAAAATATTGTTCGTTCGCTGAAAAAGTACGGATTATAAGCCAAGCGAACAGGGCGTTAGTTCCTATTTTCTAAGCTTTGGCAGGGCGTTAGTTCCTATTTTCTAAGCTTTGGCAGGATAACTGACAGACAAATAACACTAGTGAAAATTCTAGTAACTGTTTCTGCTCGATGAAGATACTTTCACAGTTTGACAAGTGCTATACAAGACATAAGAGCAACTGCAACCGTGTTCTTCATTTCCTCGGTTGCAGTTGCTCTTATGTCATGTATAGCACTAATGATCAACTTATTTTTCTTTCTCCAATGAGAGACTAACTTATTTCAAATACTTGATGTATCTATAGGTTGATCAAGCTATGATTTTCCTTTTCCTTTTCCTTTTCAAGGATGTAAATTATCCTTGGATAGGAGTGCATGGAAATCAGCTATTCACATAACTAAACCACCAACAGTCTTTAGTAGATCCCCTAATAATATCACTATTAGTGATGCCTTATGTATATATTTCTTTCTTTCTTTCCCCCTTTTCTTGGTGGCTCATGTCGGTTTCAACTCTACCCTAACCAGCTTACTTGGTAGTTGGAACTAAAAGGCTTTTATGTTGTTGTTGCTGTTGTTGATGATGATGATGATAGTTCATACAAAGCACTCCAAAGTTTGTGCTGCGAGTTTTACCATAGACTGAAGATGTCTTCTGTTCTTAGTAACTGTCTTGTTTTCTTTTATTCCTTCAGCAAACAATCCCAGTCAATCTGTTGCGCTGCAGCCTTATACAGAAGTTCAACCACAAACAGATACTACCTCTGCCACTGTTGTACCTATTGCCCCACATACAAATGCGCAGTTTAGCTGGGTCCACGCATTCCTTGGTGCAGGTCTTTTTCTTGGATTAGGGGCTAGTGCTGCTATAACCCTCAAGGTACATCTGTTGATTCTGTGAAGGTCTAAACTTTTGTTTGAAAATTATGTCCGATGCTGAACTTATTTCCATGAATATTTTTCTCAGAAATTGTTCATCCCTAGTCTAAAATCTTGGACCCGTAGAGTTGTTGCTGAAGGAGATGAAAATGCAAACGATGAACTTGCTTCCAAACTTTGTGAGGAAATTAGGGAAGCCATAAAAGTTTCTACGTCAGCCTTTTCTGATACTGCTAGAACAAACCAAGAAGTGCTTGCTTCAAAAGATGAAGGTTTCAGAATTTGTTTTTGATAATTTATCATATTTGACAGTACGGCAGCCATTATTTTTTTGTATTGTGTTACCTTAATGATTTAACTCTCCTTTTTACAGATAGGAAGGTGCTTATGAAGTTAACAGAAGCATTTGAGTCACAAGCAAATGTGTTTAAATCATTGAATGAGACCTTAAATCATATCAGGGAGAATCAGTTTTCACGGCGCAACCAATTGCAAGAGCATGTTCAGCCTGCACCATGGAATGGTCAGCATCAAACTTAATAATTGACTCATCATCCTGAACTGCAGAGATAGTTTCCTTACATTAGAAATTTAGGGCACGATATGATGTGAACTTTTGATCTGGTGGTTATTCTCATCTCAGTTGCTGGTAGTTTTGAACCATCTACATATAAAATATTTAAAACTCTAGGTTTAGCATTGAGGTATTAAGTAACAACTATTTGCATTAGAACGGCTCTCACCACATTGCTATTATTTCTCTGTGTAGGGCCAATTGACTATCAAGGGAGAGCTTTTCAGGTATGACTTGCAGTTTCTAGTCCTTATATTATTTTCTTCTCTCTCACACAGTGTTTCTATTTGTAGCAAACTAATATGTATGCAACGCCACCAAACAACAGTTTTGACCCAGGTAAGGGTCTGTACTGAGCTTGAGTCACCAAACTCACTGCGATCCTGCCAAAGATATTTCTTTTAGGTCCCGACCAAATGTTCTTGCCTGTCACAGTTGTTGCTTCACTCATAGACTCATGGTTTATTTTGAACAGGGAGGAACTCATTCATGCCATTAGCTGCTGAACCTTCTTATGGACCATTTCCAGGATCCTACTCTGAGGTAGGCAATCATGTGGGTCATGCTTTTTTTTTTTTTGAAACTTTCATGTGGGTCATGCTATAGTAGTTAATTTTGATTATCACATTTGTGTTAAGCATCATACATCACCTTGTCCACCATAAGCTATAACTTGCTTGTAGTCTCTAAGCCGCGTTGAATAAATAAGCTAATTTGGTGGCAAATTACACTGAATCTTGTGACATTTTGTGATTCCAGCAGCGTGTGCAGAGGCCCGGTGGGTACGGATTCCAGCCACAGACAAGCAACGAGCGATTGAGCGCTGGCACACGGGGCAGCTACCAAGGGGGTTCTTCTAATCACCATGCTGGTAATGCCATGGATGACCCCGCAGCGGTTGTGGCAGAATTCCAGCGCCGCTGGGTTCCCCCGCAGCCACCGGATGTCATCATGCCAGAGGCTGCGGCGGCCATTCGGCAGGCCAGGTCGGCTCCAAGGCAGGAGACGGGCGATGGGCGCCTGAGTACTGATGTTCCGAGACCATCTGAGCCTGCCATGGCGACAACAGAGCACGTGAACCCCGACGCACCTGGCGGAGAGTTGCCGAGCGATGGTGGTGCCATGACTGCTAATGCCAGCAGCGGTGGTGGGAGTGAAGAGCAGCAGCAGGAAGCCGCTTGAGTGAAGCTTTTTGGACGCCCTTTGATTTGATTCTTTGAGTGGATCTTGCACCTGTGTGTATAGTGTATGCATCTGCATATGTTTGTTGATGTATGTCTCGTGTACGAAACTGCAGCTGTATCTCTATACAACTAAAACATTCATTACTATTCCGTCCACAGATGCGACATCAAAGCCGCTCCATGCGATCAGATCAGGAAGACCCACAGATGTGACACCAAAGCCGCTCCATGCGATCAGATCAGGAAGGCAACACGTATTCGCTCCATGCGATCAGCTCAATCCCCATAACAGCCGCAGTAAATCAGGAAGACAAAAATCAATTTCCGTAATAATCGTGATCAATTCCGCGATCACCCCATGCCGCCAATCACGTGAGACCGCGCCGTCACCTGCACCGCGACCTCCCTGGCACTCTGCAGTCGTACGGCACCGCGTCCTCACCTCCTCGTGCCTGGCTCTCGCGCCACCTTCGCCATCGCGCACGCCGTCCGCCGATCAACGCCATCGTTCAATCGCGCCCTGTCCATGTCCTGCCCTGTCTTGTCCCCATCGCCTCGACGCCGTTGGAACGCTCGTCGCCTCGCCGCCCTGCCCGCTGACGCTGGCGTACCCTGTCACAACGCCGAGCTAGCGCTGAGCACCCACCAGGTACGTCACTAGGACCCTATATTCCCATCTGTCTTCCCTTCCAGCTATGCGAAACGGAACACCCAAACCCAAATCCTAACAGCAGCACGTGGGCGAAGACGACCACGGCTAATCCTAGCAGAAGCACACGGACGACGATAACCAGCGGAGCCGTCACCGAATCGCCCCGCTCAAGTCTTCGTGGCGCCGCGCCCTCCCCACTGACGCTGCTGCTTTGCGCCGTCGCGGGCTCAGGTCTCCACCGCCGCTGACACACGCCAGGCACGTGGAATTAGGACGCCGCTCCGATGTCCATTGCAACAGATCGCTGATCTCGCCACCTGCGGTCCGCAGAGCCTGCAATAGATCGGTGATCATGGCGAGCAGCCGAGCTCCTTAGCGTGAACCACCAGCCCACCACTACCAGCTGGGCAGCACAAGCATCACGCCCGCAAACTCCTGCGCCGCACCGCCATTGCCAGGCGTGAGCTCGCTCCGGGGAACAGCTAGTCCCGGCCTTGCTCCTCCGCCCTTGGTAAGCCACAGGTGAGCTTCCCCGCACCCCTACGCTCCTTCTCCACGCACACGCGCTGTGCAACCGCAACCTCGTGTTGTTGGGAAATGGCCGCGTGCTCTGTTCCATGCTCTGCTTTGCACGAGCGTTCCTAGCTTGTTAGCTTAATGACATCAGGATGACATGTCCACATTTTCTTGCCGTTTTCCTTCAGAAGAATAAAAGAGGAAATACATTAGAAATACAAGGACCCATACCCTTCAGCATGGACTCGGTCCATGGTGGACCGTTCACACACCACACCGCCGATCCATGGTTCAAGGACCTGTCAGTGTTTTGTTTTTTACGTGGACATTCTAATAAACATCATGTTAGTTGTTATAATTTTCTGAGGATGTTTATGAAACTAGAATAGTCTCCCTTTGCATGATCGGTTATCGAGACCATAATGTTTATAATTACATTTTTTATTACACCATGGTCAACTACTCAACTGGAAGCTAAATGTGCTCCTTTTCTTCTTTTTTTCTATCTATGCAATATGGCAATGCTTTAGATTTAGTGCATTTTTGGATAGTTCAGAGTGAGCTCATTTGTTTGAACAAGAACATATGCTTCAGCTGCAAGAAGTCAGACGCCGCATCTTGAAATAGAAAATCTTCTGGATCATCATTGATTGGTGACCAACTACAGCTTGGTATTCGTGCAAAGCACGTTCTCTTAGACGGACTATTGAGATATTAGATTCTTAATTGTAGAATAGATTCTAAAACATGTATTGTGAAACACAAACTTATTATGATTATCTTTCTGTAGCACTTGATTCCTAAAGAAGCGCAAGCTTATCTTTCGCGTATCGTAGGCATGAAGTGATGCGACAATTGAAGTTGATGTTTTAGTTTTGCATTCAAATTTAGAGTTATATTTTAACTATCTATCTTTCGTGAAGACTTATGTAATATTGATTGGAACATTATGATTGTGGTATTTATTTTAGATAATAATATAACACACGCTCATACATATGTTATCGTGATATTATGGGTTCCTGTTGTAACGCACGGGTATTTAGCTAGTGTAGATATATAAATAAAAGTGATCAACTTTACACCTGTGTGTGTGTGTGTTTTGAGCAGAGAATCACTCTGCTTAAGTAATATGGGTTTACAGAGTTCAGCTGGGGATACCAGCGCCAAAACAAACCAAAAAGGAAAGAAGCGTCTTTTGGTCAGTAAAGGAAAAGAGCAGAACCGGCTATCCTATAACATACTAGCTTTTAGATATCGTAGACTGTCAGAGAGCAGAGTAGTAGCCATCGGATGATCCTGTTATTGGTAGCAGTCACCTTACTTGATCCTTCTTATTCCTTAAGCAGAGGACGCCACTTCTGCAGAATTGACATTGCAATATACATAACATCAGTTGGATTACTAGGGAACTTCTTGTCAATCGCCATCTTATTTCTGTTTTCCCAAATAGCTCAAGATAGGCCTGCAAATATGAATATGCAAAAAAGGTTGCTTGTTTGGAATCCTGTTCTCAAACAGGTCATTTCTAGATCGAGGGACACTGGACCATCCCAATGTCTCTCCAAAGATGCACCATGCAAAGTGAGATGTGGCATTGGAAGAAAATGTGGTTTATGGTTTCAGGAACTCCACATATGATGCAATCTCCTTTGCAGCCTCTTCTTTTCAAAACCTATGCTTTGTTGTTCATCATCCGCCAAAGAAAGAATTTGATCTTTAAAGGTAGCTTTCACCTCCACACGGTGTTTGCAATTCTATTTGAAACACCTCTACTAGTCAAGAATCAATATTAGGGATTTAGTGGAAAAGATGCCATTCTTTTCCAAAGCCTAAAGTTACTCTGTCAGGTTGACTTTCAGAGATGTTATAGCTATTCAGTTCACTGAACAGGTCCTGCCACTGCCTAGAGGGTACAACTAGAGAGGGATCTTGTACATAATCTTCATCCTCAACATATTCAGCCACCCTTCCGTTTGGGTTGGAGCAAATGTCAAAGAGATCTTTGTACATAATCTTCAAGGGGGAAACTTTATGTAACCAAACATCATTCCAGAACAACGTTTTCCGTCCATTCCCAACACACACAGAATTCAGCAACCCATTTTAAAAAGATGTTTAACCTTGTGAAGTCCTTGCTAGAACTGAGATGAGCCCCCCTGATTTTAGAGTTGAGAAAATGACCATTGGGCGTATTAAATTAGGTGTTCTCTAGTTTCTGCACGCTTTTCCAAATCCGGTTTACTACAAGGCATTCATTCATTCATGATTTTGGGGTGTTGATTAGCCCTACACTACACCTGTGTGTTCTTCTGTCATCAGTGGTATCATCAAGGACGTGTTTGTTCCGGCCCATTCCGCCCATGCTGAACTAAATATTCGCGAGAGTTTGGGCCAAGCATGGGCCGACCCTTTGGTCGCAAACCCCTATCAGCAATAGTTGGGAAAGCCGTGCGTTCAAGCTGCGCAGCAGCGGCGAAGAGCTTCGCTATCTCGTTTTCCATGCGTGTTCGTCACAAATAACATGTGTTCACGTGGCAGGGCAGGTGGGGGGAGGAGGGGAGTCAGGGAGACGCTCACCTGGCGGGACCCGGCGGCGGTCACATCACATCATGATCAACAGGGAGTTCGGGGCCGGCCGGGACCGCTGGGCGCTGGCTGCCGCGGAATGCCGCCGCCATCTCTTCCATTCCATTGCGATGTTCGTCTCGCTTTTAAGTCGTTGGTTGAATTATTACGAGAAAAAAATATTATTCGTTGACTAAAAAAAATATGATTTATAAGCTAAACGAACATGACGCATGTGTTTTTTTAGGCATCCCACATGTGGTTTTGGTAGACCAGAGAAAGGCGAAGCCACATCTCTAGCTCGAGCAGCCGAGCCGAGAGACAGACAGACGGCCAAGGATTTCCCAAAGTCGTGCGTGGCCCGGGAATCCTCTCGCCTCCGCATGGGGCACGGACAACGCAAGGTGTTTAGATATTTAGATATATGATGATTGTTTATTTATTTTAAAAAGAGAAAAGAGAATTGTCACATCATTAAGCATCAGTTGACGATTCTAATGTAAACCGGCGCTTTGATTGGTTCACCATCCTTGTTAGCACCCCAACCATGCACCCGTCTTATCCTTTTTACAAGGACCCGGGCGGAAGTTGCATAGACGAAATGAAACTAAAAACCTGATCTTTCAGCTAACCACCTCCCGATCTAATACATACTTCTCTTATAATCCGTTCTTTTCGGCTTGTTTTTTCAGCCGAAATAGTGTTTTTCTCTCACAATAAATTAGCCGAAACAATCAGACTGTTCGCTTGGTCGTAAACGATCGTAAATTTTTAGCCATAACAGTATTTTTCTCTCACACCAAACCAACCAGCAGTAATAATCCACGATCGTATACGATCGTTTCAGCCCCAGCCGAACAGGCTGAATATTTCGGCTTGTTTTTTCAGCGAAGCGAACGGAGCCATACATGCATGCTATTTAGTCGGAGTGTGGGGATAACAGTCCACTTGGTCAGTCAACCGCAAATGTTGAGACTTCAAACCACATGCTGTTGCACATGTTCTTACTTGTCCTCGATCGGGTTCGGGTGTTCTACTACGTAGCAGCAGGCTGCAGCGTTTCCTTCCAGTCTAACTGAAATTTTGTTGATCCTCTACTACTAGGACCGATGTAATGTTACCATGCGGTAGCATGCAAACGGCAGGTCCAACATGTGCTGGAAATTAAATCAGAGGACTGCAGAGTCGATCGCCCAGTCCAAACTCGTGGGTGCGAAACTGCCTCACGTACGTGTCAGCTGGGACGGACGAGTGCTTCCTTTAATTTGTCCTTAACGACTTCGTAAAAGGAGATACATCTTCCGTTTTTTTTATTTACTAGTATTATTATTAAACATGTATTCTATGTCGTTAGAATAAAACTTTAATCAAGCATTACTCTATTATTTTATCTACGTGATATATACAACTACAATTATAAGTAAGTACTATTTTGAACACGAATGTAATATATAACAACTGTTTTGCATCAGGAAACTATGAACTGGTGAGTAACTTTTGGTTAAAAGCTCTAGTCCTATACACGCCTGGTATATACAGTTTCAAACCAGGGGAGCCCAAAGTGACGGCCACAGCATAAGCTGTAGCAACATGGTATTTTGAATTTTGATTAGTCAACTGAACTGAAATCAAACCACGTGGACGAGAATCAATTCACTGGGAAATATATATCGTTTTTGCTTCTGGAGAAAAAACTTTGACTAAATATATATTAAAAAATATTAATATTTATGGTACATAATTAGTATCATTGGAAATATATTTGAATCTAGTTTTTAATAAATTTATTTAAAGATACAAATGTTGCACGTATTTTCTACAAATCGAGTCAAACTTGCGGTACACAAACCAACGGCGACAATTATTTAGGGACGGAGGGAGTATATATACCGCCACTTCTCTTGAATTTCAAATACCTGATTTTTTTTGTTCTTGTTCAGGCAACATATATAATTTTGTCATTGTTTGGCTACAGAAAAAATTGTTCTTGTCTTTTGTAAGTTTTTTTTTATTATACTAGTTGTCTCTTGTGAGTTGTTGTCTGAAAATGGCCCCGTTCGCTGGTCTGAAACTTGGCTGAAACTGACCGAAAACACTGTTCCGGCTGAATTGTTGTGAGAGAAAAACACTGTTCCGGCTGAAAAAAGAAGTTGAATAAGCCATTTTTAAGACAAGCGAACGAGGCCAATATAGCAACCCTACCGATCGTGATTTGAAAAACTCTGCTTCCTCTTAATGAAGGCCTTGTTTAGATGTCATCCAAATTCCAAGTTTTTTCACTCTCTCTCCATCACATCAATTTTTAGCCGCTTGCATGGAGTATTAAATATAGGTAAAAAAAATAACTAATTGCACAGTTTAGTTCGAAATCACGAGATGAATCTTTTGAGCCTAGTTGGTCCACGATTGGACAATATTTGTCAAATAAGACAAAAATGCTACTATTCATCGGGTTGAAATTTTTTCGCAATCTAAACGAGGCCGAAATACATATCTCGTGGTATGGTCGAGAAAAAAGGAAAATATAGCAGCCCTGCAACACTCTTTTATTCCACGTTAGCAGCCTGAGCATAACATACAAGATAGTGTTGATATGCTAGTGTAATGCCTGCTAAGACCTCTACGTAACTTTTTGTTTAATTTTTTACTGGAAGTTTAGAAGATACCTGACGTTCGTCCATTGATCATATTAATTATGGTATATGGACGGTAGAGATTATGCTAGTTAATGAAATCCAACAGACAAGATTAATTGAGATGACATGCATGGCTCAATGTGGTTGCAGAGAAATCAAAATGAATGACTCTTAGTGGGTTCTATCTATATATATAAGTTATACTGCCCCTGATACTGTTGCTTTTATTTATACATACATTTTTAATTATGTAGCTAATATAAGATGCATGCTAAGAATAGATTGCTCTCCCTAATATCAAGTTCAAGCTTCGCCACTGGCCGTCAGATGATCCTGAGACGCGCACCCTGACCTGGTCATCCTCCGCGTTCCTTCTCACTTTGTGCCATCGGTTCGTGCCGTGTCCAAATTAATCGCATCTCATTGAAGCGAGTCAAAAAGGCACCATGCTTTCGGTTCATGCGAAGCCACTGCACGCACGCAGTGTATCGGATCCACGACGACATGCCCTAGATAGATAGGTTAGTTAATCCTCTACTCTAATCACGCTAGCGGATGACTGGGAGCACTAAGGCCTCGTTCGTTTGCTTGGGTTATGTTCCTGGCCCTGAAACTTTCCAGGCCTGGATACGGTGGATCCAGGTGTGTCACTCATTCCAGGCCTGGATACACAACCAGGAATTAATTGTCACGGAGCTGGTGCAACTGCCGTTCGTTTCAGCCAGGAATGATTACAGGGTTCCGTTCCTGTTTAGCTACCCTTTACAGCCACTGCCACTGCAGGCTGTGGCTGTTTTTCTTCCCTATAGATTAAAAGCAGCATTGTGGTTGTAAAGAGCAGCTCAACAGGGTCAACAATTACAACTTGACATAAACACTTGTTTGACAATATACATTAGCAGGTTGTTTGACATCAACTTGACAGTAAACATTTATCTACATGCATGAAAAGCAAGGGACTGAAATGATGGAGAAGTAGCAGACAAGTAGCAAACAAAAATAGAGTCTTGATCAATAAGCATCATCCTTTTTCAGTCTTGATCAAGACAAAATAGAGTTTGAACACAAATCTCTCATAGAAGTTACAAGAACTCTAGGTTATCTAGTGATGTTGATATATGTGAAGACCATAGACCTTAAACCTCCTGCACACTCAAGCCTGGTAGACAAAAAGTTCAACATCAGTTCCAGTGGCATGACAATAGTATTTGGATTCATAATCAAGAACAGTGACAAATCAAATTAGCCCTAGTTCCTAACTGAAATTCTACTAGAGAACTGCAATTCCTCCAAAATATAAAATCCCAAGATGATTAGCCCTAGCTCCTAACCAAAATAGGATTAGTCTTGCTGATAATAGTATAAATTATACTATAAGATCTCGCAAAAAAATCCAAAATAGAGAACTGCAATTAAAATTGGTTGACATGCAGTAACAAGATCAGCATATTGCATATTGGTTGAGAAGTGAAAAAAATGGCATATTGGTTGAGAAGTGAAAAAACTGAAATTTCTTGACAGTGAATGGAAATGTCACAGCTAAATTTTCTGCAATGGACAATTAAGATTCAGTAACAATACAAGATGGATCAGCGTAAGCGAATCCAATAATTTCTATATTCAGAGAAAATACTGAAATCCCAAGACAAGCTATAAAAGAGTATGTACAGAGCCTAAAATTGCTTCCATTATTCTGCTCTCCTATTTATAGTGCTTCAGATTAGTCCTGACCAAACAAAGTATACTTTTTTTTTCTCAAACATATGTCAGCACACTACCCACACTACCAACAGGGACTCCATGAGTGAAGGGACCTTGTGCAGACTGCAGAGACAACCATTAATAGTGTGCTATTTCAAAAGTTCATGCATCTGCAAAGTAGAGGAGGCAACAGGATAAGATAGATAAAAATGCTGCAAAGCTTCTTGTGATTTTTGTTTTGGTTTCATCAGTACACTGGTTTCATCAGTACACTGCTCACTTTCCTTTCTCCTCCATCTTTCTATCTCTGTAATTGCTTTGCTTGTCTAGAAGAGAATAAAGCAAGCCCAGATCCCAAGAATCTCCTAACTAGTCCACTCAACTACTCCCAAGTTACAAAGAAAAAGTAGTGATTAAACGTGTATGCATAACACAAGGAATTTATACTAGTATAGCAGTAGATACATATGTACATGTATTTAAGTCTGAAAGTAGCAGGCATGTACTGTTGTTTAGAACTAACAACAATATAGTAGTACTCGATGCCAAATTGAAGAGCTCACTTGAGGAGCAACAGAAAGGAACTTAAACAGTTCCAGACAGATAGAATGTTAACAAGATCAGCATGTTTTGACATCAATTTTGGTTTGGTAACATTCAATTCAAGTTGAGGACAAGGCATCCAATTCCAGTTACAAATTTTGGTTTTGCAGTGACTAAAGGACTCTTGTAGTCAAATAGAAGAAAAACATTAAGTTTTCAGTAATTAAGTAGACTGACCTGTTAGACCATCGCACTTTTGAGCCAAACCAAAGTTGCTTCTCGATCTAGCTCACACCCACTTAGGAAGGCCTCTCTATTTTCTTTGCTCTTGATGAAAACTGCAAATGCTTTTGCCTTCTCTTCCTTTGTCAATTCCATTGTGCTCAGAACGGATATACACCTTTTGATAGAGAAGTCATTACCTTCAGCAACCTCCTTTTCTTTGGCTAGATCTGCAGACTCATCTTGTACTTGCTTAGTCCTCATGTCTAGGTATCTCCCCATCATTTCTTCAATCCTTTCACCCTTCTTAGGTCTCTTTTCTTCCTTTTCATGTTTTTTGCTTGATGTAGTAGTAGTTGTTCGCTGCCTGCTTCTTTCAACAGCTACGACCTCATTTTCTTCATCTCGTGACAGAGAACCTCGCTGTCCATTTCTTTCAACAGCTACAACCTCACTTGCTTCCTCTTGTATCTCAGTGATTGAATCATCTTCATCTAGTACCTCATGAACCTCAATGTTGTCCAAGTCATCTACATCATGAATTTGTCGAAGTGGTGCTTCCTCTTGTGGTGGCTCAAGAGAAGTCAGATTGTAAGTACCTTCAGCCAAATGACCTACACGATAACAAGAAAATAGCTATAGATAGTGGTCTTTCCTCATGAAATTCAAGTATAAAGAGAACCAATATAGTTATGACAACTAGAAGGAGTTAATTGGGGGGGAAATATCCAAGTCAGCACCAGGCCCTAGCATCCAAGTCAGCATGTTTCGTCCGAGTGCCAAGGTGTTGAAAGGAAGATACTTCCATGACACAGAGTTTATGCAGGCAACTAGGAAAAGACATGCCAGCAGCACATGGAGTGCTATTTTAGCAGGTCGTGAAGCTTTGCAACATGGCCTGATTAGAAGAGTGGTCCATGGAGAGACTACTGAGATTTGGGGGGATCGGTGGATTTCGAATCATTTTGGAGCATAGCCGATCACCCCTAGAGAAGAGGAGCACCCGGTCCTGGTTTCTGAATTGATGATGCAGAATGGAACATGGGACGAGCAGCTGCTCTGGGATCAGAATGGAACATGTGGGCTTTGTGGATGATGCGCAATAAGCGATGACATGGCGAGCTCTCAATGCCGATTCACCAGGCGGTACTATGGGCAAGGGATACGGCCTATGATCTATGGCAATTGGGTCACTAATCTGGTCAGCAAGCGACCAGGAAGGAACCGCCTAGGTGGAAGAGGCCGGCGACGGATTATCTGAAGATAAACACGGATGCGGCGTTTTCTGATGAAAGCAAAGGAGTGACCGCGTGTATCATCAGAGACCATCGTGGTGCCTTCTTTGCTGCACAAGCGATGTGGTATGACAGGGGCTATGATGCATGTGCACTGGAGGCAATGGCCTGCAGGGATGGCTTGAAGTGTGCGAAGCACTTGGGTGTGCAGTGAGTGGAGCTGGAAATTGACTGCCTTCAGTTGGTGCAACTGTGGAACAAGAAGGTCATGTTGGAGTATGACCAGGTCATGTTGGCTGATAATGAAAGGCAAGTCAAGTCAAAAAAAAAGGAGGGGGGGGGCTCCATTAGAGATAGTACTATATTCCATGTTCTGGCCAGTGTGGCCTGGAGCTTGTGGAAAACTAGGAATGACTGGGGTTTTAATGATCACCTCATTGTTTGTAACTGTTTGCAACTATAGATCCATATTAACCATATCTTGGTCCTCAACATAGATCCACATGTCCTTTGCTGCAAGAAAGCAATCTAACAATGTACTGTAAATAAAAGCATTGCATCTGCAACACAAACAATGACATTCATTCCTTCTTATTTGAGTGGTATGCATCGTTTGACTTAAGAATTTGAACTAAATTTTCCATATTTTAGCAAACAGCAGAGAATAATTGCATTACTTTACTTGTCCAGATCCAACTAGAAGATAGCCATAACCCAGATGCAACTGTTCTACTACTACTGAATACCCCCTTGTCTCTATCTCTGTTTACTGAATAACCCAGAAAGCATCATTTCTGAATGTATTATACCATTTCAGAATATAAATAGTCAAGATTATGTACAAACGTGCCGACAGAGTCTCAGACATGTTATTGTTATTTTTGAGGCTGGGCAAGTTATACATTTTATTCTGATGTTTTAACAGCCATGACTGGTACTGTGATTTGCAGAGAGTATGTATATATAAGCTACATTGCTACCAGTAATAAACTACATGTAAATGAGCAAATTAAAAGGCAATTTTCTACCCAGTATTCACGCTTTGGAACAATCATACATGCATATCTCCTGGTAAATCCAGGAAGAAAGGTAAAAGGCAATGAACACTAGCTTTTATCGAGGGTTCATGGAGGTTCAGTAATGCCTCGTGAGACAAACAATGGGGGTTCATGGTGGTTAGTAATGCACATATACTAGGCTTAACTAATTAGCTGAGTATGGAAGAATATATTGATTGGCACTGTTTGCAACTATAGAAAGTGAACCTACCATCATAAAGCTCTCCCAAAGCATCAAATAGTGGAAATCTTGCCTTACTGTTGCGGAACTTCCTAATTTTAGGGAATGTCTGCACATTCAAAGAGAACCATTGATCAAATATGAGGTTATCACTATGAGGATATCCATAGAATTACTTTAAGAAATCAACTTACAATTTCAAGGTTATCCCACATAGATGGTGATCCTTCAACCATATGCCTATCTTCATTCCAGGTGGCCCCACTCTGCCTCCTTGCCTCTTTGAGCATCCTATAGTCTTTCTTTAGCTGTCCTTCTTTGTCTTGAATCTGACTCTTTGTGTAGTTGACATACTTGTTCCTCAGATGGAACTCCTTCACCATTTTATTCCACCCTTCAGGGGTCCATCCGTTGTCACCTCTGTAGCCACTATCTTTATACTCATGGAGAATGTCTACCAGGGACTTCTCAAGGGCCGGATTCCAGTCCGCTCTTTGCTTTACTACTACGTAAACCATGGTCAGACATTAGGTTACCAAAAATCAGCAAATACAAATAACAGTAAAGAAATACCAGTTTACAGGTTATAGGTTTACTAAAACTACTATAATAGCACATGATGGAATAAATTGTATAGAAGAGAATTACTTCAAGAAAGTTCTTTTTAGTAGCAAACAGCTGCAAAGAAATAACAGCAATAATAGCAGAGAAATAACAGCAATAATAGCAGAGAAATAACAGCAATAATAGCAGAGAATTAAACACCATACCTCTCGGAGAATCTCCAGTCTTCTTTGCCTTACTGCATTTAGGAGAAGCCTTCTTTTTAATACCACTTGTTGTACCCAAGAACCGGTGCAACTTTGGTGACGCCCTTGCAATCATATTGAGCTTCGGGGAGCCTTTTCCAACCATCGCTGTCAAATATGAGTATATGACACAAGCCTATTCACTTATTACAAGCTTATTCAATTATTACAAGCCAAGTTTATTACAAGCTTATTCATGACAAAAGCTTATTACAACCTATTCAAAGACTAATTTAAAGACTAAAAAGAAGTCTCTGCTTAATTATAATCCATGCTTATTACAAGCTTATTAACTTATTACAGCCTATTCAAAGACTAATTTAAATGTTGCTGGTACTGAACCCACATTTCTTGGGCGATGGTGTCTCTTAAAGCGTTGCCTTGTACTGAACCCACATTTAGGTCATTCATTTGATCACCACTTGGTACAGCAACAAAGTTTCTTGGAGAGATATTATCCGGCTGATGATCTAACCATTCCTCATCTCCATGAAGTAATCGGATCAGATTATGGAAGATGGAAGCAGCTATAGGTATCTTCACTTGATTTTCCAACATGTGGAATGTGGCAACTTTCAGAATGGGGAAGCGCTTCTTAAGCACCCCCAAAGCCCTTTCCACATGGTTCCTCAGTAGTGCGTGGCGGTGGTTAAAGAGCTCCTTTGGGTTCTGCGGCCTTCGATGTCCCGCCCCAAATTCTTTCAAATGGTATCGAACTCCTCGATATGGAGCAAGAAAAGATGGAGTATTTGCATACCCTCCATCAACCAGATAGAATTTGCCTGGAGGTACTTGGAAGCCCTTGCTCATAGCTGATCGTAGCACTCTAGAATCTGTAGCCGATCCCTCCCATCCACTAGAAATGAAAGTGAAGTTGAGATCGAAATCACATGCCACCATCACATTAATGCTTAGTGTGCCCTTCCTATTTCTAAAAGGAGAAGCTTTCTCAGAGGCTATGGAAATAGGAATATGAGTTCCATCAATGGCACCTAGACAATTCTTGAAAAATGGATAGAATCTAGGATTGTCTTGGATTTTTTGATGCACTTGATTAGGATCAGGAGCTTGAAGGTAACGGCGAGAGAGTGCGGGAATGACCACTTTGAAGAAGTGGTTGATGTGATGATGGAAGGTGTCATTGCTGTGCCCAAAGAACACTTGGAGATCCTCATACGAGGCATTGTGACTTAACATGTATAGGAAGAAACCCAACTTCTCCTCCACCGTGATCCTAGTATCAACAACAAGCCTTTTCCTTCTAAGATAAGTTGCCAATTCTCTAAAGATGTGTGGTTCCATCCTAAATGCAACTTGACAGTTCTTGACATGTCCCTCGAGGAGTCTACGAACTTGACAGCTCTTCCTCGTCGTCTTCTCCGCCACCGGCAAACACTCTTCCACTTCTCAAGCTCCAAGTACCTATCTATCTATGGATATATATAGACCTTGCACTGTGCCATCTCGTCTGGGGCTTAGACCTACATCTTGGTACCTGATTTCTCTATTTCTTGAGATCGGGGATTCTTGATTTCTCTGTTCTAAGCTGGGATGGGGAAAAAAACCATTGTCCTTGGATTTATCCTGTCGCTGCCTAACAGATTCAGATTTTATTAATATTTGACAAGACAATGCAACCAGCTCAAGTGGCCGAGCTTATTATATTGATTGAGAACACTTATGAAATATAAAATAACAACCTGAAACGACCATTTGCCCTAAATCATCTCTAATCTTTGGGGACTGAAAATTATTAACATCATTATATCTCTTTTGGTTGCAAGTGGTGTCCACATGCCACGTCTACTAGTAGCTTATAAACATGTGCACGATACTCTCGATCGTATGAGTTAGGTTTTGTTTGTATCCTATAAGCTAATTGTTAGCTGTTAAAAGTAGCTCTGATGGATCTAAACACCCTAGCTAACCTATAGTCTAACTAATAGCTCAAAATAAATTATTTAGCTAATAAAAAATATTAGCTGATACTAAATAAATTATTTATAGTCAATGCAAATTATTAACTGGTGTTAATATGTTAGTTAATATTTAGCTAAATACTATTAGCTGGTTTCCTCTAATAGTTAGTTGTTAGTTAATAGCCCACTAATAAAAAACTATTAGCTGGTCTCCTCTAACAGTTTGTTCTTTGAATCTAAATAGATCCTTATTATAGAAAGAAAAGGGAAAGAACTTCCCAATGTGGGCAAAACATGTTTGATCTTTAAAATAGCTGACAGCTATATATGTATCTCAAGTGAGTAGCTATGACTAGAAGTCTTATGGTTCATGACTAGTATTTTCTTTTAGCTAGCAAAAATTCCATCACGGATACAGGAATTAGCATTCTTCCCTACCAACTCTTAACTTGTTGCTGTTAGAAGCTCTCTCAACTCTACAGATAGGATATAACATTATTATAAGATAAGATGAAAGCACGCATGCACACGCCAGCCAATGCGTTGCTACAATGGGAATCAGTTTTCTGGTTCCAAAATAAGCCATATAAATAGTTCATCTTGTTTTGGCATCTAGTTTGATATTTTATCATAATGTTCATAACCCCATTACAATTATAGACATCTTTATATAAGACATGTGCATTTCCTCTGTTGGTTCACGTAACACGAGTGGTGTGGGCCTTGCAAGTTCAAGTGCTACAAACCACCTAGTACTACTTTTGTTATATGCAAAATGGTGTCACTCATTAGTAGTGGTGGCCACCTAGCACCAGCAGCCGTTGGTGCAATTTTTTGTTTCAATTTTTGTTATATGCAAGTTACCTGCAGCCTGGTTTTAGTTCAGTGTAGCTTGCAGCCGCTGCAACTGTGTAGCAACTTAAATTCACTGTCAGGTCTGTAGCTAGAGCTGTGAAACGCTGTAGGTAGCGAAGAGGAAACTACGGAGCTGTTCCACTTCTTCATTGGCCATCTGTTGTTCATATTCCTTTCTTGACTATGCCCAAGTAACATAAAACAAGGAACTAAGAATGTTGCAAAAGACATGGACTACTACTACTACTCCTCCTACCACTACTGCTCCTCCTCCTCCTCCTACTACTACTCCTCCTCTTACTACTCCTACTACTCCTCCTCTTACTACTCCTCCTCTTACTACTCCTACCACTCCTCTTACTACTCGCTACTCCTAAGTGGCTGTTGCTCTTACTCTACTACTACCACTCTACTGCTACACTTACTCTACTCTACTACTTTCTACTTACTACTACTACTTGCTACTCCTAAGTGGCTGCTGCTCTTACTCTACTACTACCACTCTACTGCTACACTTACTCTACTCTACTACTTTCTACTTACTACTACTACTTGCTACTACTACTTGCTACTCCTAAGTGGCTGCTGCTCTTACTCTACTACTACCACTCCTTCTCTATTTTTTTGCTTATATACTGCTGGTGTGTAGTGGTTGTTGTTGCTGCTGCTGCTGCTACTACTACTACTCCTACCACTACTACTACTACTCCTACTACTACTCCTCCTCTTACTACTCCTCCTCTGACTACTCCTACTACTCCTCTTACTACTCGCTACTCCTAAGTGGTTGCTGCTCTTACTCTACTACTACCACTCTACTGCTACACTTACTCTACTCTACTACTTTCTACTTACTACTACTACTTGCTACTCCTAAGTGGTTGCTGCTCTTACTCTACTACTACCACTCCTTCTCTGTTTTTTTTCTTATATACTGCTGGTGTGTAGTGGCTGCTGCTGCTACTACTACTACTACTATTACTCCTACCACTACTACTCCTACTCCTCCTCCTACTACTACTCCTCTTACTACTCCTACTACTCCTCTTACTACTACTACTCCTCTTACTACTCGCTACTCCTAAGTGGTTGCTGCTCTTACTCTACTACTACCACTCTATTGCTACACTTACTCTACTCAACTACTTTCTACTTACTACTACTACTTGCTACTTCTAGCTACTAACTGATGGTTGCTATTGCTTTTTTTGCCAAATCTCCTAGGACTCGCTCAGGACTTGTTGTCTTGTCTTTTGTCATCAGCTGTTGCACTATGTTTGTTAAGCAGCTGTTGGTTTTTTTTTTTGCCAAATCTCCCCTCTCCTCTCCTCTCCTTTGTTTTGTCAATGATGAAATTGTCTAAATCCATACATTATATGGAATATGAGCTGATGATCAAGAACTTGTGAGGAACTTAGCATCATTAGCAGCCGCCCCTACATTACCTTCTCCTCTCTTCTTTGTTATGATGCCTTGATGCTACAAGTTCAAGATCAGATGATGATTGACATGTTTCTGAGGCCTCTACCACTGTTACTACTCTTTTTTTGATATATTGTTGTTTTATAGGACTACTTTGGTTTATAGCCCTTTTTAATTTCTTATACCCTCTCGCATACCTAAAGCACACTTTCTTGCATCTATTAGAACAAAGTGCGAAATAATATCGTGGACACCAGACAGTGCAGTCTGATGCCTCGAGCATGATGAGCACCCAACTAATGAGGAGCAAGCACAAGAGGACTAGCTAACTCAGGAGCAGTTTAATAATGAGTTAGAAAAGGATCTAAAAGTGATGCTTACTCAGGAGCAGTGTGACAAGGAGGAAGGGGGAGCAGAAGGAAGAGCAGGAGAGGCTGCTGAAGGTGAAGAAGAGGATGATGATGATGACTCATAAGAGAGATATGAAAGTCCCGAGAATCCTTTCCCATGTGAAGCCAGAAGAAGACCAACAGAGGAAGATTTGGACAAGGATTTTGATCCGAACGAGAAGGTAGGGAAAAAGCCTTAGCTTGTAAATTTTGCTAAAACTTTGGCTGTGTTACCTCTGCTAACACTTTGACCTGTCGTATATATAGGTCCATCCTGAAACTCAGAAAAGACAACGTCGATGTCCGCGACATCTCGCTGGACAAGACGGAGTAGAGGAAAGGAGAGCAGAGGCAACAGCCACAGAGACGGATCACGATGCCTCTGCTCCACAACCTCAAGACACAACCATGACTACCAAGCCTAAGAGGAAATGAGGGGATAGAAAAGGAAATCTATATCTAGATAAGGCATGCTATGTGATAACAGAGGTTGGGCCAGTAGGGTAGATCCTTGAGCCAAAGGAATTAAGAGGATGATTCCGTAATGCGATCGGGGCCCTAGTAAGAGATAAATTGAACCCAGCAATCCCTAACTGGAAAGAGGTACTAGAGAACACAAAGAATGCACTATGGGATAGGCAGCTGAAGCTCAATTTTAGATTTCCGGAGGGTAAGCATGAATTGGTAAAAAAATGTTATCAGGATGATGGGAGAGTCATTCCGACATTGGAGGTCGGAGCTCAACATGAAGTATATCCAAAAGGGGTTAACTCTCTTCAACGAGTTTGGCAAAATAACTCCTAGTCAATGGGAGGAGCTCGTGGCTCAGAAGACTTCACCGGAGGCATTGGAGCTCAGTGCCCGTAACACCGAGCTGGCGAAGAGGAACAAACACCACCATCATCTAGGCCTCGGTGGCTACTATGTCAAGGAAGAACAGTTTAGGAAGATGGACAAAGAGGCCGCAGCTGCTAGGAATATCGATGTGATGAATTTGAAGGTACGCTCAAGGAACTGGATATATACGAGGAGTACAGAATCATCCGACAGTAATCTTAAGTTTGATAAGCCGGAGACCCAAGAGGCGATATCAAGAATACTAAAATATGTTGAAGACAAGGAGAAGGACTCATTCAATCCTTCTAGAGAGAGGGATAAGCTTAGCCTTGGCATGGGAAACAAGGAGCACATAGGCCGCACCAGGGGGCTAGGGAAAAGGACGACCTAGAAGCAAGGATTCAAAGAGGACAGGCACATGTATAAGAAACATAGCCGAGACTGAGAGACTAGTCTTGAGCTCCAAGTGAATGCTCTAGTTGCGAAGGCGCTGGAGGAGCAAGGACTGTCTACGGAGCCACGGATATTAGTGACGCCGCTAGGAGAACTGGCATTAGTTAGCAGTCCTCCGAAAGTTCCTAGCAGCCAAGGTTCCACTATAGTCATAACCCTAGTCGATCGCATATGGGAACCAACTAGTTGCACCTTGGTGTTTCTCAGCGGCCAGCAGAACACTATGATAGAGATGGCAACGGGTGTGGCACATCCTCCCGGTGGCTTACACCATAATAATAAGATACCACCGGACTACACTAGGGTCGAGGTGCATACAGTGAAGCCCGAGTTCATGCAGTGGAGGATAGACTACGCAACTCCCAAGGGGCTGGTGTTACTCGGAGACGTTATGGGGTAGTTCATCCTCTGGCATAAACGGGACATTATATTGACTGTTTCTTCACCGCCTCCCCCTCTCCCAAATTTGGAGCGAGTTGTTGAGGTCGGGGAGATATTTTCACCATCTCCTGACCCCCACATTCATAAGATGCCACATTCTTCCCCGCCTCCTAGCGAGCAAGTGCATGATGATATGCCACCGTCTTCTCAACAAGCACAACCGATACATGAACAACGAGTGCCTCCTGAAGAAGGTGATGCACAAGAAGATGAGGACGTGCCTGAATGGGAATTTCAAAAGAAGATTCCAATCAACATAAGGCCAGTTTATGTTCCAATCAAAGACGTCTTGTTGGTGTTCAAGTGGTATTCCTATGACCAGTTCAAACCTGAGAACCAAGTTAAAAAAGTCCCATCACGGGGTTCTGAGGAGGCCGTCACTAGCAAACTCCACCAAATTACAAAGCAGTATCCAAATGTTGATGCCAACGAATGGTCAAAGGATTGCCCAAAAACATATGAAAGAGGCAAGCCCTTCCTACCAAACCGGGACATCCAGCGCCTACCACTTGGAATGAGAAGGTTCCATGATTGGTACTTGTGTGTTCTCCCAACGAGCATAGATATCATACAAGCATGCTTCCCCACCAGCACATTTGGAAGCCCAGCCAGAAAAATTATCTTTGACTTCAATAACATGCACACATGCTTTCTCCTGGGAGAAATGAAGATGAATCTAATTTGCACGTGGTGCCTGTAAGTCCTTGTCCTCCTGATATGATATGAATGTAATCTTTGAATTGTGTTGTAACTAACCCACGCCGTGATTTGTAGAATGCAAGTGCACATTGTCAAACAAATGTTAAGTGTGAAAGCCGGGTATGTAGACCCTCAAGCTATAGCCCAAACAAATTTTAATTACCCTAAACGGTGGACACTGGATGCCAAAGA